>NC_136809.1:11092900-11260400 GCF_951216825.1 Electrona antarctica | reverse complement strand
TGGCCGTGGACCCCCATTTGAAAAGATGTTGTGCCAGAGACAGAGATATGAGGATATTTGCAAACATTGCAGATTTTATGAAAGATTTTATGTTCTCATTTTGCTGGGGACATCCTTGGGGATATCCCTCAAGGGCCTCTGGGGGTCTCCGGTCCCCACTTTGATAAAGAGTGGTCCAAATGTCCAGTGGTCACTGATGTTGGCATTGATATTCACGTGCACAGAATGTTCATTGCTGGGGATTACTCGGCCGACACAATGTGTCCACAATGACTGCATGCAGGCTAAATCCAGACCAATGCCATATTTCTACGCCTGAGGCCGACCACGATTTTGGAGCGATTTTACTGATGTATATTGACTGATATTTTAAATTTGATTAGAAAAATACTAATAAATAATGCATTTGAAAATAATGTAAATAGAATATAAACATGATTTATTTATTTTTTAATTAATGTATGAAATGTAAATGATCAGACATGTCTTAATGGGCTATATGCAGCCAACACTTCCGTGTTCAGTTTGGGCTGCCGGAACGCTTCCGGTCAGCAGCCACTCATTCACTGTGAACGTACAGTCGTGATTTTGTAGGAATAAAGTTCCTTTCTTTAAACCACAATATTTCATTTGATAATGTGATGGCATAGTTTTTCATAGTTTGTATTACTTGTGTTGATGACATGAGTTAGAGACGTGTCATAAAGGACCCCCATCTGAAAAATGTTTTGTGCCAGGTTTTTATTTTTTATTTGTATAAAACAAAAACTATTTTGGAAAATATCTGATCTACAAGCTCACAACGACTTCTTTTCATAGACCTTATTTCTCTCACACAATATGGCAACACACCTTTCGTTTCCAGCTGTTATACAAAGCAGTAACAACCGGTGTTGCCAGATGAACTACTACCAATATTTTCAAGCAACTTTACTGAAAAACAAGCCCCAAATCGCTTATAACAAGCTATAACTAATTGATTGACTGACTGACTGGCGATTTCGTTTTTTTGCCAATAGGATTGTTTGTTACTATTTGTACAAGTTTGGTCATAAGCGTTATGATTAAGGTTATTTTTAAGTTAAGGCTGGATTTCTCTGTATATATTTGAAGATTATTATTGTTGTAATCTAAGTACTGGACCCTCGTCTGGTTTGACAGACAGGTAGTGTGTGCAGGCTGGGTGGTGTGTGACAATCCAGTTGAAGTATTCCTTTGGTACGGCGACTGCGGCCGTGGGCCTGGGAGAACAATAACGCGACACGAGACAGTATCACGCTAAAGGTTCACAAAGTTTATTACACAAACAGGAACATATAGTGCTGGAGCTACTGCAGTATTCTTGCTGGTGTTGGGTCACCTGACTCTCTGTCACGGTAAGTCACTGACCTATTCAGTCAACTTTTTATGTCCTGTCAACATGCATTTTCAATCTTTGATTTTTGAATACATTATGAACTACATGATTTGGTTCAGATTGTTCATCCAATGGTAATTACTATCATGATGTTGCATTCCTCCCAGGTTGGCGATGCACCCAGGGCCGACCGCTGAACAAGGGATCCCGGGCAGCGCAGGTTGATGTCAGCCTGGGACAAGTGGTTGCTACAGACACAAACCGTCAAGCCTATTCTCTGAGTGGTTATTACTGGAACGCACTGCCATATGCCAACCTGAAGCATGTCTCAGTCGGACAAGCAGGGATATGGGGGATTGATGCTTCAGACCGCATCTTCAAATATGTGGGTGGCAGCTGGGCAGAAGTTCCAGGTAAACAAAACATTTTCATCTTCTTCGTACATCAAACGTAATTAGAAATAATTTGATAAATCATCACATTTGCAATACATTCTGGAACATATGATATTGTGGTATTTGTTAATCGACACCACTATTGCACTGTAGCCTACTTAATTGTCTCCACCAGGCCGAAGGCATGGGGAGAGAGTATGTTTTGCACTCCGTGTGTCCGTCCGTCCGTGTGTGTGTGTGTGTGTCCGTCCGTCTGTGAACAGCTAATCTCCGGCACCGTTAACCCGGTCGATGTCAAATTTTGCACACACACTCCCTGGATGCCAACGATGAACCTCTGCCCCAGAATTTCCAGAACGGCCTGTTATAGCGCCACCAGGAGGCCGCTTTGTGCAAAACACATTTTTGGACAGTACACCTACAGATTTTGTCCAAACATCACACAAATTGGTACACAGTCTCTCTAGAGCCATTCAACGAAACGGGTCTTTCAGATTTCTCAGACTCAATCCTGATTGGCTAAGATTGGCTTCCAAAGTTTGCAGGAGTGCTCAGTTTCAAACAAAATGCTGCAAATCATGGACACATCGTGTGATTTCCGTGAAATTGTGCACGCACATTCCCCCTAGGCCAAGAAAGAAATGCCACGTGAACATTTTCAACTCAGCCTCATGGTGGCGCTATAACTCGCCAAAAAGTGTTTTACCTCTAACTGCACGGATCTGTGGATAACTTTGTATGCCAACTCCCTAGAGGCCAAGGAAAAACCTTTGCCTGGAATATTTCACATCTGCTCTTTATAGCGCCACCAGGAGGCCGACATATGTAAAACCCATTTTCTAATATTACTCCTTCAGATTTTATCCAAATTTCACGCAAATCGGTACACATGCTCTCCATAGCCATGTGATCAAGACGCGTTTGTTTGATTTCTCATAATCCACCTTCATTGCCTACGATTGGCTTCTAAAGTAGCCCGCTTTGTACAAATTGCCACAATTATTGGCCCCGTGTTAGACAATAGACAAGTTATTTTTTTAAACACTAGTTATACTAGTTTGGCCAGTGCTTTCAACTGACCATTTATATCCTTGGTTGGAACAGAAAGAGCAGACTGTGTACTGCTTTATGTAGCTGGATCGAGGCTTGTATAACAGTACTTGCAGCATAAAACAATTACAAAGGTGAGCTAGAGTGTTATTTAAAACAATGTTGAAAAAGAATATGATAGAATGTAATAATTTATGGATGTGATATATATTTTGTTTACTGTGAATTGTTAAGTAGTCTACTGCAGATTACAGTAGCCTACATCCTAACTTTGACTAAGGGTTAGGTTGTTAGGAGGAATGTTAGGAGATAGAGGAGATAGTCTTAAGGTGAGACATGGTAGGTGAATAGGGAAAAAAGTTAACTAATAGCTATCACAATGAAACTTCTCCAGTTGATTACTTATATTAAAACTAAGATTTTTTTGTATTACAAGTTTTCTGAAATGACATGTTTAAATATGCAAATTAAGCATTATATGCACTAATTTGCATAGATTTCGGGACGATAAATCTGAAGATCGGATAAAGCCAGGTTCAAAATTATTGTTTCATTTTGTTGACATATTAGAGACAAAGAAATGATTTTAGATATCTCTAATTATCACTCCACAGATCAGAAAACAGTGTCAGCAGACACTGTGCAAAAACACAATCTTCGGCATGTTTTTAGGTGTAAAATGTGATGTAAATCAGGCTATGAATGATATATCAACAAACCCCTCCGTAAATTCCTGCAGAATATAGTTAGTAGTTGTTTGGTTTATTATGGGTGTGCGAGATGTATTCTCAGATATTGGGGAAGAAAATATATATAGACTATGGTGTCTAGGTGTGTTCCCTAAGAAGAGAGAATTACAGCAATTGGTGAGTTAAGGAGAGCCTAAGATGTCGTAAATGCCAGGCTACTTCCTTGCTGGGGGGTTGGCTGTTGGCCCACATTCCAGCTGTGAAGGGTCTAATAGTTTATGGGACCTCTCAGGGCAGTGTCAACTCACACAAATAGAACATGGAAAATGGGGGATGGAGTAACCAATCTTTAATTCCTCTTCAATTGTTTAAATGTGTTCTAATAACCTACCAATATATTGGGTTGGTAAAAAGGCTAAATGATAAATACCTGTAATAGTCTAAACAGTTTAGTTGGGCATTACAGGGACTGTAACAGGAGCTGGCCACAGCAGCCAGAGGTGCTGGCTGCTGGTCTGTGGGATCTGATTGGCTGAAAGTGTTAATATGGAGGTGGGATCAGTCAGAAGGCTGCATTGACTATTCTGTATGGCACAAAGTGAATTTAGATTCACCCAATACCATCGAACGTGAACATGTCTAGGCAGAGACCAGCGGTAATGTATTTGCTATATATTATGTGCTATAAATAGATGTTTGTGCATTATTCATAATCGATGTAATATGATTGTAACCAGTGTTCTCTCTGTGTTCTTGTCATCCCGATCATTGATCAATTATCATCTGATTAACGATAAGGTAGAATTAAAACCACATAATTAATGACTAAGTCTGAGAAACAACAATGACAAGCTAACTGTACCATAATCTGGGAGTTAGAGTGTTCAAGTGATAGCTAGAATCCCTACCGACAGAGTTAGGATAGAACTACAGACCAATAGGACCTGTAATCCAGATTCCGGGGTTACTGTGTTCATCTTGAGTTGGGGGGAAGTGTGAACAGATCGTGTGAATGTATGATTGTAAGTGTTTAATTAATATGAATTAATAAAAACCCTATAAAATGCACGTTTGAGTTCATCGAATACAAGCTATCATTGGGAGCATGTAGTTCAACTGTGCGTGTTAGTCCTTTAACTCTGCCTACGGCAAGGGCTGGTCGGAGCCTCGGCACAACAAGCCAAATAACCGAACAGTTTTAATTCGCTGTGCACTAAAGTGCACATCGGTGTGCTACTAAAGCACACAGTTTAATTCGCTGCGAGCAGCGACTGGCTTAATTAGGCCACTAAAGGGCCTAATTAATACAGATTTAAAAGTTTTGTACCGTGCGCTGGGATCAGCGCACAGTTTACATCGTGGCCGGGCGGTTTGACTCGTAATATAGCCTATAATCTAGGCATATTGCCAGTTTCAAATCGCTGCGTGCAGCGACAAGATCTGTACCGTGCGCATCAGCGCACGGCTTAGATCACGGCCGGGCGGTTTGGAAGCATAATATAGCCTAAACTGAGACCGTTTGGACATATTATGGTTTCAATCGCTACCGCGTTTAAAGAACTTTAAAGTAGTGGTCACTAAAGTGACCGCAATTTAAAGGCAGTTGTGCTGTGCATTGGGATCAGTGCACAGTAATTCGCCGCCGAGCGAAAGTTAATTCGCCGCCGAGCGTGCAGTAATACACGCGCCCAGGCATATTTAAGATATAATATAGTCTGAACCGTAACCGTTTGACATATTACAGTTTAAATTGCTACCGCGTTGTAAAGGGCTTTAAATAGCAGTCCCTAAAGGGATCTGCAATTTAAAGTTGTTGTAATTCAGAATATAGTTCAACTGAGACGGTTTGACTTTATTCAGTTGCCGTGCTGTTAAATTAAACAGCGTGGATCGGTGTAAAGTCACTAAAGTGACCACAATTGTAACAAAGAGAAATTACAGTGTGTTGGGACCAGCATACAGAGTTGAATCGTGCCACACTAATAACCACAGGATTAAATCAGACAGACTTGGGGCCGAAAAACGGCACCCCGTTTGATTGTGGTTGTCTGGTGTGACGTTATTTAACTGAAATTTAAGCCGTGCGTTGATGAGCAGCGCACGTTGATGTGAATGCGATGCCGCAGTCATTAGTATCCACAGGATTAAATCAACTATAAATGCTGCCGTGACGGCATGCCGTTTGATTTGTGCTACTAACTACGCGGCACCGTTAAACTGTTTTCATGTGGTTATGGGGCCATGGGAAAAACAGCTGTTAAAACCGTAAGCCACAAGTGACTGCGGGTTTAACAATAGTTTGGGAGTCATTGTTCGATAAGGCAGAGTTCTAATCGACGGTCAGTTTAGGAAACTGATTATGAAAGACTATTTGTAACCAAACATAAGGTTTAATTGAGACCGGATAAGACACCGGTCGTTTAAACCAAGAGAGGTGCTTTTTATAGTAACCACAATAAAAGTGTTTTCTTTCTGGGTGCTTAGACCGCACCAAGAAGAACAGCATTTAGTGCATGTGAGGAGGGGGGAAATTCCTCTTTCTGTCATGCAATGTCCAGGGGGACTGGTAATTACTGTCATGCGGTATAACCTACCAAAGTAGTAATTAATAGCGGTGATAAATGTTTAGAACAAAATAGGGTTCTAAACTCAGCATTAAAGGCGATGTAATAATCTTACCAGTCAATAATGTTTAACGCTGAAAGCGCGCTTTGAAGTGCGCATAAAGGAAGGGCGTGTCTATAATAACTGTTGCGTGACGCATCTAGCAAAACCTGTAATCCAGGTTTAACGGAAGGCTAAGAGTTTGACCGCCCACGGCCAATATAAATCTATATACTTATATTATATATAATCTATATAATATAAAAAGGTTATAGTATAAAAAGGTTTATTTGGTAGGGAAGTATGGGCTTCTCTGAGAAGAAATAATGTCAGAGTCCGCTAATTAAAGCTGGGCCAAAAAACTAACCATTTACTTGAGTGAATGAATGATTTGTGAAGTCGACTAAAACCACTAACCCGGTCCAATTAGTTCCTGTACTGTTTGTTAAGGGGAGGGACAGAGGGGGTGGAAAATGGCTTCCTTGAAGGAGCTGCAGGATGGCAGCTCTGTAACCAAAGCTATTTTCTATAATCTAGCATTTAGTTTGGAATTGTCAATTAAAGTGGGCGCAGTCTGCGACATACCTGAAGAGCTTATTAAGCTAAAATTTGCTATGAGAGATGTAGTGGACATGTCCACATGTTATAGCAGAGCTTTGGGAAAAATGGGCTGGTTAGTGCTTGCTGACAATGAGATACATGAGTTAGGAACTTGTGTGGAGAGATACTCCCAGTTTAGTTTCGAAGCAATCATGCAGGCTATCCGTCAGATGAAAGGCAGGATAGCCAGAGGTATCATAGACACCACAGGGTGCCACCAAATAGGCCTCTGTGAGTTTCCTGCAGAAAGCAGGAACCAAGAAGACCCGGAGGAGGGGGGCATCCAGCCCGCAGAAGCAGCACCAGACGTCACGAGATGTGACATCACGAACCCTTTCGCCAGCGCAGAGACGGGCGGAGCGGAGACGGTGCCAGCGGGGACCGGGACAGCCCCAAAGGGGCGAAGAGACAGGGCTACCAGTCATCCGGGCTGGGAGCAGATAGAGCCTGTCGCAACGGAGGCACAGCCTGGTGCTTCCTGCAGTATCCATGCAGGGAAGCCAGAGCCCTCTACCGTGGGCAACGAACCCACGACAGGACAAGCCCTCAGTCAGCACCGTAGCAGGCCAAGAGCAGCTACGGGCAGAGCTGAGGGAAACCAACGGGCGGCAGACGTCGCACCTGTGAACCACGCAGTTCCGCAGCCTTCGACAGAGGAGGAATGGCCGAACATCGAAGTGGGACCGACAGCAGCAGCAGAGCTGTCAACGGGAGCGGAACAGGCGAGCGGCCTTCCGGAGCTGGAGGCTGCCTACGCCTCACCGTTCATCATCAGAGCCATGCCCGCAAACGTTGTGGGCAAGGCCGACGAGTCATCAAACCTTCTCACCACAGAAACGCCGAGCGTGATTTGTGGCATTACTGGTGCCAGTCCACGCGTTCAAGAGGCGGTGGGGGAGGTGCATGACACACACGCCAAGCACCCTGGGGTGACTTTCGTGAGGGGTCACCCGAAGATTGCCCCCGTGAAGGGTGGCAAACCAGGAATGGCAAAGTCCAGTCTGGTACAGAAAACCGCAGTGTCGACACATTTGTTGTGTCGAGTGTGTAAAGCGGCTGAAAAGAAAGCCACAATGGCTCCTGTCCTTTTAGATCCTAGAAAAGGAAAAAGATGGGAATGGGTGAACGCTTTCATGCCAGCGAGATCAGAACTGGGTCAGAAAGAGTAGCATGTGAAATGCTTCTCTACCCATTTTGTTCCTACAGCAGGGAACAATGACAACAAGATGTCACAAACAGCACACACACACACACACACACACGCACGCACACACACACTCACACGAGATGTGTGTCTACCAGTGCATATAAATGTGATGATGTATGTGGGTTCATTATATCTGTACTAGAACGAGTAGCAGATAAGTGGATTTAATTTGTGCCAATTAAGTCCTTATGGACAAAGGTAAAAAAGAATGCTGGTAAAATGATTAAGTTTCCTTCGATTGGGAGGGGGGAGCATTGTCTCTCAAAGTGCAAGTGGGTTTTGTGCGTGAACGCGTGGGCGCGCGCGCACAAACTATCACACACACAGGCACAAAGACTGCATGTGTGAAAGACACATAATGTGGTTAAAATGTTGCAAGGGTTTGCAATATTCAATTGGGTTGCTTTTGGTAAAAGTCAAAGTAAAAAATCCAAAAAGTCAAATGATACCAAGTTGTTGAGATGCAAAATCGGTTATTTTGTTAAAATCACAATTTGAGGTTCCTAACACAACCAGGGGTAATAAACTGCATTTGTCTGAACATGTGTTTACCAACTGGGCCCCATTCTGCAACCAAAAGAGTCGTTTCAGGTGGGGGGAGCGCAGGAAGAATGTTTTCTTAAAGATAAGGAACCAGTCTTGTGTGGAAAATAAACTGTCCTTCTTCCTCAAACCAAGGGGGTTGTTTAGATAAGTCTGAAGCTTTGTCCAGGCAAACAGCCATAAGGTTAAACGGACAGAGGTGACCAAAAGTTCATGTCAGTTAGGTAACCCCTAACTGACATGACATGAAAAAGCTTCTCTCCTACAAAGTGGAGATGCACTGCACCACATTAATAGAAGTATACATAAGTTTGATTAGCTGTAACTGATTTTAATACTTAAGGGTGCGTTGGGATAATTACAAAAAATGTCCACGATATCGACGCATGTAAACCTTTTATTATTTTCATTGTTTATTGATTTATGCAGTTAATGGGTTGTGTTTATTTTAATGTGTTTTTCAAAGTTGTATAATGTTATAACTTCAGTATGTGGATCCAGTATTATTTAACAGGTTCCGAAATTACTAAAAATGGCATACGCCCAAATATCAAAAAATAATATTTCCGAAAAAAATTAATATCAAAAATAATCTTTCAGTTTATGGAAAATGAATAACCATATCGATTTTCATAACTGAAACGTGAGGGGTGTTTGGTTTATTATGGGTGTGCGAGATGTATTCTCAGATATTGGGGAAGAAAATATATATAGACTATGGTGTCTAGGTGTGTTCCCTAAGAAGAGAGAATTACAGCAATTGGTGAGTTAAGGAGAGCCTAAGATGTCGTAAATGCCAGGCTACTTCCTTGCTGGGGGGTTGGCTGTTGGCCCACATTCCAGCTGTGAAGGGTCTAATAGTTTATGGGACCTCTCAGGGCAGTGTCAACTCACACAAATAGAACATGGAAAATGGGGGATGGAGTAACCAATCTTTAATTCCTCTTCAATTGTTTAAATGTGTTCTAATAACCTACCAATATATTGGGTTGGTAAAAAGGCTAAATGATAAATACCTGTAATAGTCTAAACAGTTTAGTTGGGCATTACAGGGACTGTAACAGGAGCTGGCCACAGCAGCCAGAGGTGCTGGCTGCTGGTCTGTGGGATCTGATTGGCTGAAAGTGTTAATATGGAGGTGGGATCAGTCAGAAGGCTGCATTGACTATTCTGTATGGCACAAAGTGAATTTAGATTCACCCAATACCATCGAACGTGAACATGTCTAGGCAGAGACCAGCGGTAATGTATTTGCTATATATTATGTGCTATAAATAGATGTTTGTGCATTATTCATAATCGATGTAATATGATTGTAACCAGTGTTCTCTCTGTGTTCTTGTCATCCCGATCATTGATCAATTATCATCTGATTAACGATAAGGTAGAATTAAAACCACATAATTAATGACTAAGTCTGAGAAACAACAATGACAAGCTAACTGTACCATAATCTGGGAGTTAGAGTGTTCAAGTGATAGCTAGAATCCCTACCGACAGAGTTAGGATAGAACTACAGACCAATAGGACCTGTAATCCAGATTCCGGGGTTACTGTGTTCATCTTGAGTTGGGGGGAAGTGTGAACAGATCGTGTGAATGTATGATTGTAAGTGTTTAATTAATATGAATTAATAAAAACCCTATAAAATGCACGTTTGAGTTCATCGAATACAAGCTATCATTGGGAGCATGTAGTTCAACTGTGCGTGTTAGTCCTTTAACTCTGCCTACGGCAAGGGCTGGTCGGAGCCTCGGCACAACAAGCCAAATAACCGAACAGTAGTGTATGTGAGTGCAACTGAAGTGGAGATTCTTTGTCCCAGGTATGAGGAAAACTCATTTTGAGAAAACAGCCTTTAAAGATTTGTATTGTAAAATTCCAAAACGTTTTATTTGAAGCCACTATTTTGAGACAAAATATCGCATCCAAACCTTGGCAACAACATATAATGCCATATATCATTGGAAAGGTCTGGACCTCGAGCTGACTGTGGTTTGATCGAAATATGGTCCTTTGTACCAACAACCAATCATGAAAATAGAGAGGGTGGATTTTCACCCAGCAAAACAAGCTGTCATTGGCTAAAATAAACTACTAAAATATATCTAAATCTGTATTTTGAATGTTTATTTTGCTTTAGTTTGAAAGAAAACATGTTTAGGAAGCAAAATAACAAAAACAAAAGACAAAAAAACATCATGATTTCACCTGCCATGTCTCGCCTTAAGTCAGGCCTGGAAAAAAACACTAGATCTCTATTATTATTAAAAAGTAATTACATTTCAAATTAAAAAAGATCTCAAGGTATTATTTTGATTTTGGTTGTGATAGAAAGTTTATCAATTAAGCTAAAATCAGAACAAAAAAAACACAATGTATTTACTTTTATTAAGAGAGTATTTCACACACACACACACACACACACACACACACACACACACACACACACACACACACACACACACACACACACACACACACACACGACTGTGGTCCAATTAGAGTCTTCATGAGAAAGACAATCAGCTACTTTATACTTCATTATAACAGTTTTATACTATGGTAAACAGAAAATCATGATAAGGATTTTGTAAAAGACAATTGAATACAGGAAAAATATATAATTTACAAATACTGTATATAAACAGAATGTTCCCAATGCTGCCACAGATATTCCACTTTTAAACAAAAATCTGAAATATTGCAACATGCACGCTCTTAAGCTTTAATTTTGAATTAATCAAGTTTATCTTATTAAACCCATTGTGAAACAAAGTGCTGTCAACTAACTTGTTCATTTTACTCAACAGGAGAAAGATGCCATTTTTAAGCAAGCCTTCACATCGTGAGATGATAATGGCTTATAGGAGTGGGGTGCACAATAATAGCATTTTTCATTTACTTTGAGGAGAAATCTCATGCATGCACTTCTGAAATGCATGAAATCAGTGACATTCTGCCATTGGAGGTCCACACCAAGACGATTGTCATTGTGTGGACTCCGCCACTCGGTGTAAAGTTTGATTTCAGGGACTGTTTGACCTACTTTAACATAGATAGCTGTGAGCTGACATATGACCGATCTCTATACAATAAAGCAGATGCCATCATAATCTATCATAAGCACATTCAATGGAACTTGGAAAACCTTCCAAAAGCACGGCCCCATTTCCAAAAATGGATTTGGTATAATGTAGAGTCACCGACTCATACAGTAAAAATACCAGGTCTGAAAAATCAGTTCAATCTGACACTGAGCTACAGACGAGATGCTGACATCACAGCAAGGTATGAGCTTCTAACAAAGAAAACCGTGATAGATGATTTTGTCTTGCCAAAGAAAGACAAGGTGGTCTGTTGGATTGTGTCCAACGGGGTTTCAGCCGGGGTAGGTGCCAGGAAAAAATACTTTAATGAATTCAGTAAGTACATCAATGTCCACATCTTTGGTGCTTACTCAAGACCACTGAACTTTAAGGACTATTACCCAACCATCGCTAGTTGCAAGTTTTATCTTGCATTTGAAAACTCCATTCACAGAGACTACATCACAGAAAAGGTGAACGGACCTTTGGCAGTGGGAACGGTGCCAGTCGTTCTGGGCCCACCAAGAGAGAATTACGAAGAGTTCTTCCCAGCTGACGCTTTCATTCATATCAATGACTTCCCAGATGCCAGAACACTGGCAGAGTTTTTGATTCAGCTGGACAAGGATGATACAAAGTACATGCAGTACTTCAACTGGAGAAAGTTCCTCAAAGCCACACCTCATCTTCTCTCATTGCAGAACGAGTTCACTCAACCCATTTGTCTAGCCTGTGATCCCATTTCACGGGACAATGGTCACAGTATTGTACATAATCTCAATGACTGGTTCTTTTCATACTGACTGGTGATGATGATGATGCATATTACAGGTCCTGTGATATTTGTGCGTGTTAAAAGTTAAAGCTCTGTATTTTGAGATTATAGTGTGTTGTCAGTAACAGTGATATCCTGTCTCTCCAGCCCTTCAATAAACATAATATATTTGCAGGTGAGTTGCCAAGTGTGTACACTCAATGCATGTAATTCACTTTATAAGACTTTTGGATTTATTTTCCATGTGTCTATTTCAGAAATAGCTAGAATATTCACTCTACAAGCCCAAGCCTTTTGAAAAATTCAAAAGATTTTGTAATACCGGTATTTGGGAAGATGCCCCAAATATATGTTGCAGAGATTACACAGTTTTGGGAAATACCCAGTCTGAGTTCCCACAAGGTTCAATAATGGTGGGTGCAATCCTGTTTAGTATTTACATACATAATATCACCTCAGTTTTAAGTAATTGTAGCTGCGGATGACACATGCAGTTTAACTCCGACTTATTTTCCTTTCTTTTTTTAACCCTTGAAACGGCAATGGTTGGGAGCTTGTACGATAGAGAATTTCACCCTCTGCTTTATATTATATAGCTGTAATGGAGATTGACTCGGTGTTGAAATATCAGACTCTTATGTTACTTTTATTGTTTTTCATTTGTCCACACACACACACACACACACACACACACACACACACACACACACACACACACACACACACACACACGGCTATTGACCGTTGACCACATTACCACATTGTTTTGATGAATTGAACAAGGTGGACCCTCTTGTAAACACGTGTAATGCTTTATTGGGTCGTCCACTCACAGTTAAGTCTTTGTATTGAGTTGTGCTAGAATTGTACTGTAATTCTGCAAACTGTTAATAAATATTTCAATCAATCAAAAATTAAGCATGAGAGAAGATGCCATTCTCAAGCACACTCAGGTCCAGTCAAAGCTGCAGCATTTAGAGAGTAGCTTCTTATGAGACCATCCTCACTGGCCAGGTGTTTCTCAGGATATCTGAGGACACGATTTCAATTGACCATCAGGTTATGCGTACCAGAGAAGTAATGGCAAGTAAGATATTGTAAAAGATACAAGGCTTAGTTGGAAATTTAGTATAGTGAGTAGAACTATTTGGAATTGAAGCTGATAAAATGTTGCAGACTTCTCTCTCCTGACTGTATAAAATGTGTATACCAACCTGAACTTCTATTGTCAGTTTACTTTAGAACCGTAAATATATGGAGGCCTCAGTTACTGGAAAAAAAGTATCTCAATACAGAGCTTATATACACAGGTATATATAGCAGACGCTCTGGATTAAGAGCGTCTGCTAAATGCCTAAATTGTATAGAACACAAATTCATCACTTACACACACTTTGTGCTACTTAAAATGTAATATTTCCTTATAGCACATGGTGCAAACTTACTGTACATTGTTAATGGTGTGGTTGGCGGCGAGTTAAAAGACGGTTAATAAACGATGAATAAACTAACAAAGCAACTACAAAAAGTGCCCCTCGGGGCACAGGTCTCCACCAGGGAGACATTCCAAAAATGTGTTTTGCAAAAATCCACCTGTTGGTGGTGCTATAACAGGCCAATGTGAAAAGGGTGGGATATATTCCTCAGCCTAGTAGGAACGTCTGTGAAAGATTTCACGTAAGTTGCACGCTGCGTTCATGATTTGAGGCTTTTTGTTCAAAACAATCCTGTAAACTTTGAAAGCCAATGTTAGCCAATCAGGATGGAATATGAAATATCGGACAGATCTGTCTTGAGCACATGACTATAGAGATACTGTGTAACGATTTGCAGGATTTGTGGAAAAATATGGAGTAGTAATATAAAAAAATGTGTTTTACAAAAGTCGGCTTCCTGGTGGCGCTACAACAGGCCGTTTCTGGGAGATTTGGAGCAGAGGTTCATCGTTGGCATCCAGGGAGTGTGTGTGCAAAGTTTGGCATCGACCGGGTTAACGGGGCCGGAGATTAGCTGTACACAGACGGATGGACGGACGGACACACACATGCAGGCCTGGAATTTCATCCTTTTAGGGGCAAGGCCACTTGGCCTTTAGTGTGGTCAACTTTTTGAGGGCACAAGGCCAAGTGCCAGGGCATTAAGGCCATCAATTAAAAAAATATTTTCCGATGAACATTGGTTCAGAACAGTGCTTCTTAAATAAATAATCACAGCTTTAAATAACAAAATATATGTTTTGGGGACCCAGTCCAGAGATGAAAATCATAATGAAATGTCCTAGGACCCTGTCAGGCTGTCACCCTAGGCTAATTAATATAAATTTAATTTGGGGGTCCCAACTAATTCATTAGGACAATATCCTAATGAATTGGGGAGACCTTCATTTTTCAATTAGTTATTTTATGCATGGATTTCAGGCTTGGACTAACAGGCCTAACAGAACATTACTATATTTACATAATGAAATAACAAATAAGGTCAAAAGGCAGATTAGATATGAAAATGACATGTTTTACAGTGAAAAATCCCTTCAAGCTATATCTCAGAAATAGTGAAAATAGCCACAAGCTCAAGCTTTTTTCTTTATTCTGTTTTTGAATGTTCTTGAATATTTTGGAAAGTATTATCTGGTCTATGGCATAGCCAGAATAGGGACACCCCAACTAATTGGCAAACACTAAGATTTTAATGATAAAATAAATAACATTAATGTAACATAAAATGATCTTTACAATTCTGGACAATTTTCATTTTCAAGCCGGTGAAGCAGTATTTGAACAATAATGCTGTCTTGTTCATGGTCTTGTTCACATAATTCTGTCTTTAAGCGCTTGAAGATCCTATAGTGACAAGCATAATGGCATGCATGCAAGAGAGCAATTAAAAACAAATGATACATTGACATTTAAGGCGTGATGATTAGTTCATGGCATATTGACAGTTAGGTGTCAATATGATTCTTGGAATCAAATGCTCCAGTACTTAAACCAATAGTACTACACCCTCTGATAACAATAGGATATGTGCTAATCAGGTGTTTGTAGTGCTATTTAAGAACAGGAAATTCTTAACTTGTACATAGTCAGTGAAGGCTGTAATCTGCCTACTGTGTGAATGCAAATAGGAGACGGATGGACAGACGGACACACACATGCAGGCCTGGAATTTCATCCTTTTAGGGACAAGGCCACTTGGCCTTTAGTGTGGTCAACTTTTTGAGGGCACAAGGCCAAGTGCCAGGGCATTAAGGCCATCAATTAAAAAAAGATTTTCCGATGAACATTGGTTCAGAACAGTGCTTCTTAAATAAATCTTTTTTTTTTTTTTTTTTTTTTTAATATAAATACCGTGGAATACCGAGGTATAGGTTTTCAATACCGGCACCGTACCGTACTGTAAAATCTCATACCGTGGCATGCCTAATGGACAGCCACGCTGTTGTGTTTCGCATTAGACAAAAATAAATCAGCTGGACCATGTCCGACCAGCGACCAACGTTAATGCATGTGACGTAGGACCGCCACACTGTCGCAACTGTAGAAAACATTATTTTGTTTTGAGTGATAGTTGCAGTTTGACCGGATAGCTATAAGATTAGCTACACTAGTAGGCAGCGTGTGGGCTAAATGCCCTCTGTTTACTCTGTCAGTGCGTGTATGTGTGGCGCGGAGGAGGAGGCGTGCGGGTGTGTGTGTGTGTGTGTGTGTGTGTGTGTGTGTGTGTGTGTGTGTGTGTGTGCGCGCGCGCGCGCGTGCGTCATGACGACCAGCGGCAGCGGGGGTAGTTATTAAGGCTTTTGATTGATTGATTGAAATATTTATTAACAGTTTGCAGAATTACAGTACATTTCAAGCACAAACTCAATACAAAGGCTGTTAACTGTGAGTGGACGACCCAATTAAGCATTACACTTGTTTCCAATAGGGTCCACCATGTTCAATTCATCAAACACATTTGGAGATGTACAAATAGACACTTCTATATAGACAAAGGACAGAACAGGAATTCATCATAAAGGAGGTAAAAAGGGAAAAGAAACATATACAGTGAGGGAAAAGGGGGGGGGGGGGGGGGGGGGTGCGCTGGGGGGGGGATTCAGATTTTACGGGGGCCAGTTTCGAATTGCAGCCGTCCGTAGGTGCCCTTTGAGAGCAGTTTTGAAGGAGTCAAGGGATTCGCTGGTAGGGCGTTCCACATTTTGGTGGCATAGGAGCGAAAATAATTTAGTCCCTTGTTTGTGCCGAATCTGGGTTGTACATGGTTCGTTGCACTCCCTCTGGTGTTGTGGGTGTGGACTTCGTTAACATTAAGGAAGTATCTAGACAGGTACATGGGTATCTTGGTGGTGTATCGAATCTTGTGGACCAGACCCATTGCAAGATGCTGTACTCTGTCGTCGACCCTAAGCCATTCCAGCCTGTCGAAGTGGGCAGGGGTGAGGTGGGTTCGGGGGGCGAGGTCAAGTAGGAGCCTGACCAGTTTGTTTTGGGAAGTCTGGAGCCTGGTTTTAAGGGCCTTTGAGGTGCTGTGGTACCAGGAGGTGCATGCATAGTCAAAGAAACCTTGTACAAGGGCTCCTGTTAAGGTCTTCAAGGTGTTTTTGTTGACCAGTGAGGAGATCCTGTAAAGGAATCTTGTTCTATGGTTGACCTTTTTGATTACGCTGGTGGCCATTTTATCACCGGAAAGATTAGCCTCCAGGATGGAACCTAGGTAGGTAATTTCATCTTTACGTGTGATAACATTGTCACCCACTCTAACCAAGAAGCCATTTGCCTTGCTGAGATTACTATTAGAGCCAAAGAGAATGGATTCAGTTTTTCCCAGGTGTAAAGATAGTTTGTTATCAGCGAGCCAGGTGCAGATTCTACCGAGTTCAGAGCTGAGGGCCTTTTCAACCTGCAGTTTGTTCCTGTCCGAGACTAGCATTGCAGAGTCATCTGCGAACAGGAACAAGTTGCAGTCACAAGCTGAAGTCATGTCGTTAACATATATTGGGAACAGTAAAGGCCCTAGTATGCTCCCTTGTGGAACGCCACAGCTCACTGGGAGGGGGGGGGACAGTGTTCCATTCTCCTCCACCATCTGTTCTCTCCCCTCCAGGTAGGATTGCATCCAGCTCACTGATGTGCTATCGAAACCAATTGCTTTTAGCTTGTTAACCAGTATGGAGTGGTTCACGGTGTCAAAAGCCTTTTGGAGGTCCAGCATGACCATGCCGCAGTATTTGCCAGCATCCACCTCATGTTTGATGTGGTCGCTCAAATAGAGAAGGCATGTGTCAGTGGAGTGGGACGTTCTGAAGCCAGATTGGAACTCGTACATTAATTTATTAGTGGCAAGATACTTTTCAACCTGTTCATAGACTATTTTTTCCATCACTTTCGAGATGGAGCTTAGAATAGAAATAGGGCGGTAGTTGCCGGGGTCTAATTTACTCCCTTTCTTGTGCAAGGGGGTTACTTTGGCCAGTTTGAAATCTTGGGGGACCTGTCCCTGTTTGATGGAGAGGTTTACTATGTGGGTGATGATTGGAGCTATAGAGATGGCTGAGTCTCTGAGAAATTTGGAGGGAATATTGTCATGGCCAGTGGCCTTGTGGGGTTGGAGGGCACTCAGTTTCTTAATTACCTCATCAGTTGTTACCATAACTAGTTTAAAATCGTCTTTACAAACACCTAGGTTTCTGTAGAAGGTTGTAATGTGCTCTACACCAAAGAGCCCAGAGTGGGAGGGCAGTTTGTTAACCAGAGTTGTTGCTATGTTTGTAAAGGCAAAGTACCGCAAAAGAATCAAACCACTTTGCAAATGGCAACACAACTATACAACACAGATTTGTTCTGAGCGGGACGTGAGGGGAACATTGGTTACCGTAATGACTGGAAAATTGCGCAGAGGAAAAACGGTAAAATGAACTTCTGTGGGCGCCGGTCGGGGCACCACGGCCACTGTGGCCGTATGGGCATATACTTTTTCGAGGGGCACACGGCCAAAGAGAGGGGCAACGACGGCCATGGCCGCCGTGAAATTCCTGCCCTGCACACATGGACAGAGTGCAAAACATACTCTCTCCCCATGCCTGGTGGAGACAATAATTGTGTACGGCATCAAAGTCGGTAGTGTCAGTGGTGTATATGAGGCCCATTGAGGCCATGTGTGGAGAGTAAGGTGCAGGGTGTTGCAAGATGTAAAGTAAAGGAAAACTCCAAAGCAGACCAAAACAGGATGAGGGCTTTTATCCCCTCTGAGCAGCTTGCTCAGGTGTGCCTCATTTCCCTGATGAGCGTCCAACACTTTGGTTATCCACTTCCTGATAGGAAAGAGAATACACAAGGACGCTGTGGACAAACACGCACGCTTGCACACTCACGTCTGGTGTGCTTTCATCAGCAGGTAGTGCACTAACCAGTTTATATCCAATCTTACAAGATGGCTGAGCTTTGAGGACTATTACCCAACCATCGCTAGTTGCAAGTTTTATCTTGCATTTGAAAACTCCATTCACAGAAACTACATCACAGAAAAGGTGAATGGACCTTTGGCAGTGGGAACGGTGCCAGTCGTTCTGGGCCCACCAAGAGAGAATTACGAAGAGTTCTTCCCAGCTATTTTCAAATATTTGCATACATTTGAAAACTTGTGAAAAAAAAAAAAAAAAAAAAGTCTGATCTACATTGCAGTATTGATTCTTTTACTTAAGTAAAGCATTTTACACCACTGGCTCTTTCTAAAAATTCAGCCATGCCTTGTGGTTTTCCTTTGTGGACTGTTTGTGACGCATCCATGCGGGTCATGGTCACCAATGGATAAAATCACAGCCATATAAGGTAAAATATTCTCAGGAAAGCCATGTTGATGTCCAACCGCACCCCCGTCCTATGATTGTCACATACTCTCTAAAAGTAACAGGATCGAACTTAAAGCAGATTCTTCTATTTTTGTCTCCACCAGACCAAAGGCATATAGGGAGAGAGTATGTTTTGCACTCCGTCCGTGTGTGTGTGTGGGTCCGTCCGTCCGTCCGTCCGTCCGTCCGTGTGTGTGTCCGTCCAGCTTTCTGTGTACAGCTAATCTCTGGTACCGTTAACCTGGTCGATGCCAAATTTTGGACACAGACTCCCTAGATGCCAACGATGAACCTCTACCCCAAATCTTCCAGAACGGCCTGTTATAGGAGGCCGACTTTTGAAAAACACATTTGTTGATATTACTCCTCCAGATTCTGTCCAAAAATCCCGCAAATCGTTACACACTATCTCTATAGTCATGTGTTCATGACTATTTTGGAACAACATGCCTCAAATCATCGAATTGTCATCCAAAGCGTAAGAAGAAATGGTACCCTTTTCACATTGGCCTATTATAGCGCCACCAGGAGGCCACAACCTGACCTGGTGGAGACCTGTGCCCTGAGGGGCACTTTATCTAGTCTATTCATGTTTTTTCATCATTGCCTTTATGACGCTTGATACAGATTGATGCTGGAGGTAATGGTTTTGTGGTGGGAGCTAATGCAGGCAACCGAGTTTACTGTCTCGGGAATTCCTACACAATGGGCTTCAATGGTCATGGCGATGTAGCATGGACAGAAGTAGGAGGAAGATTGAAGTACTTCAGCTGTGGCCCATATGGATGCTGGGGAGCCAACAGCGCAGACCAAATCTACGGTAAGGGTTTTGGGTTACGAATAATTACTAACTAACTAACTAACTATGTACGGTGAGAAATAAAAGCATTAGGTCAGGGTAAGGGTTATCAAACAATACTATTTAAAAAAAAAACTTTTTTTAAATTCTTTCCAATAAAAGTAACTTAAAAAGCGATTTCAAGAGGCCCTATACTACATGGAAATGGTCATTTCGATAGCTCCGTTATCCAAAGCACTTTACAATGTAGGCAATGTAATTTTAGGCCTATATTCCATTTCAAAAAATATACAATGCCATTAGGATGCATGAAACTAAATAAGTTAAAAATAAATAAGTTAAAGTAAGTTAACTTAAAGTTAAAAAAGTAAAAATAACACAATTGCAGTGCAGAAGAGAAATGAGCATTCATACAGAAACAACGGAAGCATGTTAGCATCTGTATTTTGTTCAATATTGTTTTAACAGTTCAATTATATAAAAAGCAATACAAAATACCAGCATGTCACATACAGTAACATTATCACATAATAATGACAATACTAGAAAAGAATAACACAACAATAAAATAAAAATAGAAATTGATAATTCACTCAAGATGTAATAGTAGCCTAATCATCGTAATATAGTTGCAAATTATATTTCTCTCATAAGGTTCAGCCACATGTATTTATTTATAACATTCATAACATACATTATTATCTACACAATGGCATTCTTTGGGCTATGAAGATGAGTAGTCTACCAAATGTTCATGATGTGTTTTTCTTTTTTAATAGTACGTGTCTGCAGCCGCCTGCTCATTCTCAGGCTGGAAGCACATTGACGGAGGACTCAAAATGATTGAGGTGGGGAGTGACGGGCTCGCCTTTGGGGTAGCCAGTAACGGTGAAGTTTACGAAAGGTGAGTCTGAGCCATAGCTAGATTTAGTCTTTGGTGTATTTTCCCCCTTTTTGTGAAATCACTGAAATTGTAATGTCTTTAAGCCACCATTGTTTTCCAGTCTTTATTTGGGTTTATAGGGTCTGTTTTTTAGGTCTGTTTTGTATTGTAAACCACTTTGAACTGCACAAACCTTAATTGTGGTTTATAAATAGGCTAAAACTTAATTACTGAGTTGTCCAGTTTCTGTATTATAGAACATTAGTCTAAAAAACATCAACAGCAGTGACAACACACAAATGTGTATGGGGAGGAACCAGTTGGCAGCGTTATAATATAACGCACACCCTCCGGTCTTGGTGCTGAGCCAAACTGTTAACAGACAAAAGCAGGAGCTCGCAACTCACTTTGTCCTCCCCCCAGCTCTGTTCGGGACCCTGACAGTATAAAGACACGTACAGTAGTCAGAGAGGCAGAAACTTCATGAGACATCATGAGAGCTACTGCAGTCTTCTTGCTGGTGTTGGGTCACCTGACTCTCTGTCACGGTAAGTCACTGACCTATTCAGTCAACTTTGTATGTCCTGTCAACATGCATTTTCAATCTTTGATTTTTGAATACATTATGAACTACATGATTTGGTTCAGATTGTTCATCCAATGGTAATTACTATCATGATGTTGCATTCCTCCCAGGTTGGCGATGCACCCAGGGCCCACCGCTGAACAAGGGATCCCGGGCAGCGCAGGTTGATGCCAGCCTGGGACAAATGGTTGCTACAGACACAAACCGTCAAGCCTATTCTCTGAGTGGCGATTACTGGAACGCACTGCCATATGCCAACCTGAAGCATGTCTCAGTCGGACAAGCAGGGATATGGGGGATTGATGCTTCAGACCGCATCTTCAAATATGTGGGTGGCAGCTGGGCAGAAGTTCCAGGTAAACAAAACATTTTCATCTTCTTCGTACATCAAACGTAATTAGAAATAATTTGATAAATCATCACATTTGCAATACATTCTGGAACATATGATATTGTGGTATTTGTTAATCGACACCACTATTGCACTGTACTTAATCTATTCATGTTTTTTCATCATTGCCTTTAGGACGCTTGATACAGATTGATGCTGGAGGTAATGGTTTTGTGGTGGGAGCTAATGCAGGCAACCAAGTTTACTGTCTCGGGAATTCCTACACAATGGGCTTCAATGGTCATGGCGCTGTACCATGGACAGAAGTAGGAGGAAGATTGAAGTACTTCAGCTGTGGCCCATATGGATGCTGGGGAGTCAACAGTGCAGACAAAATCTACTTCAACCCGGTAAGGGTTTTGGGTTACAAATAATTACTAACTAACTAACTAACTATGTACGGTGAGAAATAAAAGCATTAGGTCAGGGTAAGGGTTATCAAACAATACTATTTAAAACAAAACTTTTTTAAAATTCTTTCCAATAAAAGTAACTTAAAAAGCGATTTCAAAATGGTCATTTCGATAGCTCCGTTATCCAAAGCACTTTACAATGTAGGCAATGTAATTTTAGGCCTATATTCCATTTAAAAAAATATACAATGACATTAGGATGCATGAAACAAAATAAGTAAAAATAACACAATTGCAGTGCAGAAGAGAAATGAGCATTCATACAGAAACAACGGAAGCATGTTTTAAGCATCTGCATTTTGTTCAATATTGTTGTAACAGTTTTATTATATAAAAAGCAATACAAAACACCAGCATGTCAGCACATAAAACATACAGTAACATTATCACATAATAATGACAATACTAGAAAAGAATAACACAACAATAAAATAAAAATAAAAATCGATAATTCACTCAGGATGTAATAGTAGCCTAATCATCGTAATAGTTGCAAATTATATTTCTCTCATATAAGGTTCAGCCACATGTATTTATTAAGTTATAACATACATTATTATCTACACAATGGCATTCTTTGGGCTATGAAGATGAGTAGTCTACCAAATGTTCATGATGTGTTTTTCTTTTTTAATAGTACGTGTCTGCAGCCGCCTGCACATTCTCACCCTGGAAGCAAATTGACGGAGGACTCAAAATGATTGAGGTGGGGAGTGACGGGCTCGCCTTTGGGGTAGCCAGTAACGGTGACGTTTACGAAAGGTGAGTCTGAGCCATAGCTAGATTTAGTCTTTGGTGTATTTTCCCCCTTTTTGTGAAATCACTGAAATTGTAATGTCTTTAAGCCACCATTGTTTTCCAGTCTTTATTTGGGTTTATAGGGTCTGTTTTTTAGGTCTGTTTTGTATTGTAAACCACTTTGAACTGCACAAACCTTAATTGTGGTTTATAAATAGGCTAAAACTTAATTACTGAGTTGTCCAGTTTCTGTATTATAGAACATTAGTCTAAAAAACACCAACAGCAGTGACAACACACAAATGTGTATGGGGAGGAACCAGTTGGCAGAAAAAGATAATATAACGCACACCCTGGTCTTGGTGCTGAGCCAAACTGTTAACAGACAAAAGCAGGGGCTCGCAACTCACTTTGTAATGCTCCAGAATAATTGTATTCACGATCACAGAAAGCAGACCAGTATAGGTCTTTCTCAAGTATAAGTGAAAGAGTGTGGACAAAAGAGCCCCATTGCCAGAAGTCGACCCTAAGCCATTCCAGCCTGTCAAAGTGGGCAAGGGTTTGATTGATTGATTGATTGAAAAATGTATTAACAGTTTGCAGAATTACAGTACATTTCAAGCACAAACTCAATACAAAGGCTGTTAACTGTGAGTGGACGACCCAATTAAGCATTACACTTGTTTCCAATAGGGTCCACAATGTTCAATTCATCAAAAACATTTAGAGACAGGGCCGGATCTACCATAGGGCACTTTGGGCACGTGCCCAGGGGCCCTTGGCCACCAGGGGCCCCTTTTCTTTTTTTTTTTTTAGCTCCACATAAAATTTCCCTGAAATAAATGGTGTCTGGGGGGGGTAGGCGACCGGAAATAGGCTAATATAACGGCATAAAACTGCCCCAAAACGGCTCCAAAACCGCAAAAAAATTGCGCGCGCGTGAAGGGGGGGCCCTTCGAGCTTCAGTGCCCAGGGGCCCTCAGAGGTGTTAATCCGGCCCTGTTTAGAGACGTACAAATAGACACTTCTATATAGACAAAGGACAGAACAGGAATTCATCATAAAGGAGGTAAAAAGGGAAAAGAAACATATACAGTGAGGGAAAAAAAGGGGTGGGCGGGGGGTGAGGCCCAGTAGTAGCCTGACCAGTTTGTTTTGGGAAGTCTGGAGCCTTGCTTGCTTTCTGTGGACACAACCCCTTATAATGTATAGACATTGGCTTCAGTTACAGTACCTCCATGTAATACTATATGTGACTCTAATGTTTATACATCAATATTGTGTCCTAACAGAACTGGCATTTCCGAAGGACTTCCGGAAGGTTCTGATTGGCAGCACATTTCATGCTTGGGGACCATGACACAAGTCTCATATGATCTTGGTACCATTTATGGTGTGTCCACCAATGGAGTCATCATGAAGGCCACTGCATGAGGTGTCAGCTGTGCAGCAGACCTAGACCTACAGTTCTCTTCTACTAACAATCAAATACTTATCAGATTATCACACATTTTGGGGGCTAGGGAATGTTTCCTTGCCGGGTACCTGTCTTTGCTGTAAGCATAACCCTGGTGTTCTCTCTCCTGTGTTTAATCAAAACATTTAGGCCTAAATAATTCAATAAACGTATATGCATCATTAAAAAAAACACTCTTTAGTAATAATTTCTGCCCCTGACAACCTTTGTCAGGTAATCATTGTCTGTCAGATTCCTTACAAAAATATAAACTTTTCAGTTGGACACTCCCTCCAGCAAGGGCGACCGCTGCTGGAAAAGCAAGATCAGCATCAACATAATGCTTGTCAATGTACGGAGGCACACAGTGCTGTAAAATATCATAATAGATGGTTGTGTTGAGACTCTGGACATGACAAAACACAGTGATGATTTAGGCCATGTTATCTGCTATGGTGTTGATCCACTGACAGTGAAAACGTAACACTGGTTTCAACAAAGCCATCTTTTTAGAGTACATTGTGCTTCAGTATGTTGACAAGCTTCATGGAGATGCTAATTTTCCTTTCCTGCTCAATTTGGCACCTGCCCACAGAGCCAAAACTACTATTAACTGGTGTACTGATCGACCATGGTATTGCTGTGCTTAACTGACCAGCCAACTGGCCTGACCTGAGCCCCACAGATAATCTATAGGTTGTATTGTCAAGAGGAAGGTGTGAGACATAAGACTGAACAATACAAATTCATTTACGGCTGTTATCAAAGCAAACCTGGGCTTCCATAACACCTCAACAGTGCCACTGGCTGATCACCTCCATACCATGCCCCATTGATGAAATGATTGGCTCAAAAGTAGCCCAGACCAAGTATTAACTGCATACATTAATATACTTTTCAGATGGTCGACATTTCTAGTTTAAAATTTATTTTTTAGTGGTCTCGTAAAATATTCTAATTATTATCTATGATTTTTTGATTTTCATTAGCTGTACGCCATAATCATCAAGATTAAAACAAAAAATGGTTTTAAATACTTCAGTTTATGCACAATGGATTGAGAATATATGAAAGTTTCACTTTTTGAATTATATTACGGAAGAAAATTAACTTTTACAAAATATTCTAATTACTTGAGATGGACCTGTGCACTATATACAGAGTACACACTATATACAGTACAGTAGGCCCTAATGCAGCCTGACTGCAAGTTGCGGGTTTGATTCCTGAGCCAGTCGACCTTCACTGCGTGTCACTCAAAAAACATGTTTTCCCACCTCAGGAATAAAATCCTAAATCGTATGACCTATCATTTTTTGTTCCACCCCGTCACTTACAGAATGTAAACTACTTAAATTGCGTCCTTCTCGTGTAGACCAGTGCCTACAGGCTAGGGGGGGGGCTACTCTAAAAACGGCTACAAGAAGCACTCTGACAACGGATACAATGGTAATTATATAATGGGAATTCTTCCTGATTTACATTGTTCCTCAACGAATAGGTCTAGTAGTTATTACTAATGCTGCTACACTGTCTTAGGACCTGAACAGACATAAATGGTATTCTTTAGAGATGGCCCGATACTGTATCGGTATCGGGAAACGTATCGGATCGGCCCTTATTTGTCTTATCGGGTCATATCGGTATCTGTGAATATGCCAGTGTAACCAGCGATCCGACAAAGGGGTAAGGGGTTGACACTATGGCAGGTAAATATGTTGGGACATGTGGAGTTTGCCCAAACTGCAAGTGCACATTTGAGTGAGGAGTCTGCTATAAACACAACACGAGATATATCAGCTAGATAAATATAAACACAACGTGAGATCACAACACTGGTATCGGTATTCAGTATCGGCTAACACTGAAATTGAGGTTTCGGGATCGGATCGGAAGCGAAAAATGTGTATCGGGACTCACTCTGGTTGTTGCACTGTAATGATGTAATGGCTGTCCATTATAATTTATTAGGCATCCGTTCACCCCATTGCCCGATGTCTTTTCATACACGCACATTGCACACAACTCCAAAACATTGTCATCACATGCCCCAGAAAAATAGGAGGTAGGGCAGGCCTCCCAGTGGAGATGCTCTGGCTACTAACTTTGCAGTCATTTACAAATTAAACCCTAAATGATATACTATTGATATTAGAGTCATATGTTTTAACATCTTTAATATGATTAAGACCGGTTCACAGGTTACATAGATTAAAGTGCTGGAAATGGTAACATTTTCTGTTAAAGAGCTTTTTAAGATTTCCATGTTAAAGTGCACGGTGAACATGCAAGACGCCAGTCTACTATATGCATGTCTTTAAAGCTAGAACACAGAACATTACTTGAATATTGAACCGACAAAGAACATATCAATCTTATTAAGGAAGTTTGTTTCGCTAGCAGAACATAAAACCACACATGAAAAGAGCAGCTTAACAGTAATTATGATTGCACACAAACAAAAGTATATCACTGCTCTTCATTTCAGAGAGAACCACAACGCAATACCATAATAGCAAGTTAGTAATGCTGCATCACCATAAAATAAGTCAAATTGCAATAAAAACCTACACAGAACAGGACATTTAATCTACTGCCAATAGATTGTTTTTCCTTCGTCTGCTTTTGCGATGCATTGTGATAACTGACCAAACGTTGACTATGCTCTGCAGAAGAGGTGGAGTGTTGGAGTGTCTTCGGCGAGCGTTTGGGGCGGCAGCCCAGCACAACGTTCATTTGACCTTCTGTGCCTTCTGAGCGGACTTGGTGACCTTTCCACTGGTCGGGGCTTTCTTTTCCACAGCTTTGATCACCCCCACCGCCACCGTCTGACGCATGTCACGCACTGCAAAACGACCTGAGAGGATCACATGGGAGAATGCCATTAACCATGACCACACCAGTTTGCACGGCGGACATGCATGGCCTTTTTGATAAAGGTTTTTAAGGACATTCTTCATGTATCTCTGAAAACACATACTAGTAGTATGTGTACTAAAATAAGGCCTCTCCTCTCTTTACTACAAGTCAACATCAATTCAAATCTGAAGTTGCCTTTTTAATTCACAAAGTCACAGAAATCTACATTTTCCAAGCATAGCAGATAAATAAACATGTTATTGTCATTAGGGGCACAACAGGTAATCAATTAATGGATGAAATAAAAAAGAAATAATTATTTAAATAAAATAATCAATAATCATAACTTGCGGAACAGTTTAAAAACACACGCACGCACGCACGCACGCACACACACACACACACATATAATCTTGATTCTTCTTGGTTATTTGATTAGGAAAATACAAATAATAATCAATAGTTGTACCCATACAATAAAAAGTTTAGTTTAGTTTATTAAGGATCCCCATTAGTCTACACCGTAGTAGAGACTATTCTTCCTGGAGTCCAGGCAAAGCATCACAATACAAATCATAAAATACAGTACAGTATGATCAATGTTGGTGAACAAACACACAAACTTAAGAGAACAAAACGTACATTAACAGAAAAATAAGAAAAGAAAAACAATAACAACCTAATCTAATTTCCTTTCTGACTATTGCTGCCTTAAGTTTCCTTTTGTCAAATGTGGGGGGAGCCCCCCCACGCCAGTATGCAAAGGCTCTGTACATGACTGTTTTCTTAAGTGCATTGGATTTGGGCAGAAGGAAAGTAAAGTGAAAATGAAAAGCTACTACTCCCAATGTATGAATGTATAAAGAAAGCGCTTTGAGTAAGCACTCTGTGCAAAGAAAACCACTATAAAAACACACTCCATTATTATTATTATTACTTACCCAGCGGTGGGTACTCAGAGAAGCTCTCCACACACATGGGTTTACCAGGGATCATATCCACGATGGCTGCGTCACCAGACTTGAGGAACTTGGGGTTGTCCTCCAGCTTCTTGCCAGAGCGACGGTCAATCTTCTCCTTCAGCTCAGCGAACTTGCAGGCAATGTGGGCAGTGTGGCAGTCCAGCACTGGGGCATAGCCCGCACTGATCTGGCCAGGATGGTTTAGGATGATCACCTGCGGATGATCAACAGCAACGGCATGTAAGAACAAACCTACGCACGCACGCACGCACACACGCACGCACGCACGCACGCACGGCAAAGACAAAAAGAGGTTGAAGGGATAATAAAGGTTGTGCTGCAACCAGTACTACATTGGTCATAGAGTATACTCGCATTCATAAATAAAGCAAATTGTAGTAAGCTACATATGGATCCTGATTATTTCATTGTTTCAATGCTTTGCCACACTGACAGTAGCAACCATGCAGTAGTAACCTAGCCTGGATCCAGCCCAAAGACCCCGCCAAGCTACAGTCTGATAATCAGGCTAGTAGTAACCATCTTCTGTAGTGTTGTAGTTCTCGAGACATGGTCTCGTCTCGAGACCGGTCTCGAGACCACATTTTCGTTGTCTCGGTCTTGTCTCGGTCTCGCGCCTCTCGCCTTTTTTGTCTTGCGGTCTCGTCTTGGTCTCGCCCCTCATTTGTCTTGGTCTTGTCTCGGTCTCGCGCTTCACACCTTTTTTGTCTTGCGGTCTCGTCTTGGTCTCGCCCTTCATTTGTCTTGGTCTCGTCTCGGTCTCGGACCAATTGTCTCGGGTCTCTTCCCCCACCGAGACCACTCGAGACGAGACAATGCAAAACGTTCTATCAACCCGATCGCAAGGACTGATCCCATTCATATTAACATTAAAGACAGCTGTAGGAGCGCAGCGCAGCTCTGAATTAGAGCACACGTAATCTTAAATCTATTGAAATTGGGTTAGAACATGTTCTGATTGTATGAAATGATATCAGGCTGGCATAAATAAAGTGTCGGCCGGGTGGCGGAGAGTTACACAGCGCCACAGCCTGACTTTTTTGGTATAGTGCGAACGGCGTCGGTGCGGCTTGCGAGGCCTTGCGCTAGACAGCTTTTTTTTATTCTTTGAAATGGGAACGGGGCTAGCTCTCTCTCTCTCTCTCTCTCTCTCCCCCCGTCTGTGTGTCTGTCTGTCTGTGTCTCTCTCTCTCTCTCTCTCTGTCTGCCTGTCTGTGTCTCTCTCTCTCTCTCTCTCTCTCTCTCCGTCTGTGTGTCTGTCTGTCTGTGTCTCTCTCTCTCTCTCTCTCTCTCTCTCTCTCTCTCTCTCTCCGTCTGCCTCTCTCTCCGTCTGCCTCTCTCTCCGTCTGCCTCTCTCTATTAACTATTTAATTACATATTTCCATTTTGCACCAATATTATACTACCATGTCTTAATACAGTGTTGCTTTTTACAAATAAAATAAGCAAATTAAGGTTGATCACAAAGTTAGTGTGGGTATCAGCAGGCTACTTTGATGGGAATGCGACGGGTTGAAGAACAACCGCTGCAGGGTTTGACTGTGAACAGTGAATCATTCTAGTTTCTTACCTTGTGGCTCATGCTAGTCATTTGAAGAATTTTATAATCCAATAATTATATAATCCAAGGTTTGTTTGTCTGGAGATCCAACGCTATGTCATATTATTAAAGTAAGTAAACTTTAAGAAGCGCTGGTCATTGTGCTGCAGTCAGTGAGAAGCTGGTCCGCTCTGCTAATTGATCTGACCTATATATATTTGCGCAACTGACTGGCATGAGGGTAATTACTTATTTGGCAGCACCTGCAATTCCAATAGGACATTTGAAAAGGCTTTCATATATTAATATTTTTTTCTAATAAGGTTTGGCCTTATAGATTTTGTATAGTTTTGGATATTGATTCATTAATTAACACAAAAATGTTTCTCCCAGGCGGCTCTGATGTGCATGCCTCATTGTTATTCATTAATTGATATTTAAAATAAATATTTGAATGAATCATGCTGTAGTAGGCCTATACCTAATTTTGTAAAATCTATTTGCACTGCAGTGTTTCAGATCAAGATTGTTTTCTGTGCCTATCAAATAAGAGGGAAAAATGGTCTTGGTCTCGGTCTCGGTCTCGACCTGCTAGGTCTTGGTCTTGGTCTTGGTCTCGGCCCCCTAGGCTCGCAGCGGTCTTGGTCTCGGTCTCGACCTGCTAGGTCTTGGTCTTGGTCTCGGCCCCCTAGGCTCGCAGCGGTCTTGGTCTCGGTATCGGTCTCGACCGGCTAGGTCTTGGTCTTGGTCTTGGTCTCGGCCCCCTAGGCTCGCAGCGGTCTTGGTCTCGGTATCGGTCTCGACCTGCTAGGTCTTGGTCTTGTCTTGGTCTCGCTTTAGGTGGTCTCGACTACAACACTAATCTTCTGTCACAAACACCCAACAAAACTGTTCCACATGCACAAGCTAGCTTTATTTACATCCTTTCCGCCTGGCTGTCTGACTGTGGTCCGTTGTCCTTGTCCAATCAGATCCTCACTAAAGACAAGGAAATGCGTGCATATCAGTTGTTGGTGCATGTCTTTGATGAGGCTTTACTTTACAATCTTTTGAAAATGGCAGAAATACTAGATCTACAAGCCACAATGCAAGCTCACAATGGGCCCGATTCACAGAGCAATTTGCGCCCATATTTTGGACGTAACAGCATTTCCAACAATTCCAACGTTAGGTTGGCCAATCTATTTCTATTTTGCGGGAGGTCCTCTCATTCTCACGTCTGCTCTGAAGCTGAAACGTGAAACTTTGCTGAGTCGGTCGACACTGGCAAACACGCTGAGGGACCTAATAATTCTGCTCTAAATGCAACTGATAGCCTACAAAATGAATACAAATGGCTTGCGTTCAGTGTATGACATGCCCAAAATAGTGACGCCAGGTAGGTTGAAAGTGGTTAAAATGTATCTTGTGTAATCAGATCATTTTAATTTCAGTCCATCTATAATGCATCTTCTATGCATTTACACTTTGATTTTGATGTGTTTTGGAAACAACCAGATAGCTATCTGAATACTAGATGCATTTTAACCGCATGAACCCTCGCGTCACTGGCGTGAACATTTGGCAAAAATACTCAAACTACAAGCTCACAACTCATCGCAAGGTTCACAAAGCTATGCATTTTGAGCTGGTAGATCTGCAATTTTCTGCAAATAAATTTAATGTGGAGTGAAAACAGGAGGGAGCCAAGGATAGACCCCTGTATATAGGGTTTAAGTGGTTTATTAAGCAATTACAGGAGAGTGTGTGCGTTAGTCATTAATGGCACGCCTACGTTGCTGCTGGAACGAGCCGATAGGCAAGTTCCGTAAGCAGCGGAGGAGTGCCATTCATGACGGTAAAGCACATCTTTGAGTGTAATATTGCGATAATACCACAGTTACCCTTATAACTACGATATTCGATAAAAAAATAATTATCTTTTATGACAGATGTAGCCATTACGACCTAAAATGTCCTGTGTAAACAACTAGCTTAGCTGCTCCACTGCCTGCGGGGACTGCCCAGCACAGCTGTTTGTATGTTTTGATTAGTTGCGCGGTGATGCTCGTTTGAAGCACGGGTAGAGAGCTATTTCAACCAATCAGATTGTTTCCTTGAAACTACCTGTGGTATAATGCTAAATTATTCCCCCTGCAGTGTACTAGTGAAGGTCAGAGACCTTTTCGGAGCCAGCTGGTTGAACAGTATACAGACCTGGGAGGTGAAGCCTGCCGCCTCCTGGGGAGGGTCATTCTTGCTGTCTCCGGCCACATTGCCACGGCGGATGTCCTTGACGGACACATTCTTAACGTTGAAGCCCACGTTGTCTCCGGGCAGCGCCTCGATCAGCGCCTCGTGATGCATCTCCACAGACTTGACCTCAGTGGTCACGTTGACAGGAGCAAACGTCACAACCATCCCAGGCTTCAGCAGTCCTGTCTCAACACGGCCCACCGGGACGGTACCGATACCTGGCAGACAAGATGGTGAGCTGTATGATGATGACGACGACTTGATGTTTTAACAGGATTTGTTGTTTTTGAACCTCACACACCACAGGGTTTTTCTTAATTTGCCTGAAAATATATATTTTTCCGAACTGATGTTTGTGTCAGGAGGAGTACATTCTCACGGAGCGTGAATATTAAATTAAAAAAAATAAAGCGGTGTATTAATATTGGGGAAAATGCACGCACGCACAGACAGACAGACTCCTTCCTTCCTCACCTCCGATCTTGTAGACATCTTGCAGAGGCAGACGGAGGGGTTTGTCAGTGGGACGGGTAGGCGGCTGGATGGCATCCAGAGCCTCTAGCAGGGTAGTGCCTGAGGCATTGCCATCTTTACGGTTGATCTTCCAGCCCTTGAACCAGGTCATCTATAGGAACGAAAAATGATAGACTCAAAATTATGTACTCCCCCCTTGCTAGTGTTATGTGCCACTGCCACACTGTCAAATACATTAGTTCTCAAAGTGGGGTCAGGGTTCCTGGAGGGGTTTCCAAATGGACCCTTGCAGATCTGTAAAGCGTTATTCATAGTCTGATTTATCGGTGGTGAGGTGACCACTGCAACTACAACATGACATCACGGAGCCGCGGTGAAGAGCAAACCACCGCTCTCCCCAGCCCTTCTCTTTGTTTTTACTCACCACCGCTCCACGTTATTACAGCTCCGGTGGTCACCTCACCACCGAAAGTCCAGACTATGAATAGGCCTTTACTCTGACAGGGGGCTACACTGGGGACGGAACAGAACCGTACACCGCTAGGTATGCTGCACCGACAATTCGTCCGTCCTGCGGAAAGTTCCGCATTTACCGTTTTTTTCCTTCTGAAGGCGAGGCGAAGGGCTGCGCAACCACTGCGGCATGGACACGCAGATAAATAGAGCACTTGCGTGAAAGAAAAAAAAGATTCACGTGCGTGTGGATTAAATAGGCTTTATGTGTTATGTTGCACTGCAAACGGTATTTCATGTTCTTTATATGAGAGTACGAAAAAGTTGGAAAAATGTGGAAAAAGTAATTATGTATTTTCATGTATTTAATCTTGTAGAATGTATTTGTAATTATGTATTCATGTGCTTTTTGTATGTATTTTATATGGACCCCAGGAAGATTAGCTGTCGCCCCGGCGTCAGCTAATGGGGATCCATTCAATAAACAACAAACATTGAGGTGTTGCTCTCCACTAACATTAGGGCTGGCCTCCAGCATGTTGTCACCGTTCCAGCCAGAGATCGGGACAAAGGCCACCGTGTCGGGGTTGAAGCCAATCTTCTTGATGTAGGTGCTGACTTCCTTCACGATCTCCTCGTAGCGCTTCTGGCTGTAGTTGGGCTCGGTGGAGTCCATCTTGTTGACGCCCACGATTAGCTGCTTCACTCCCAGCGTGTAGGCCAGCAGGGCGTGCTCGCGGGTCTGCCCGTTCTTGGAGATGCCAGCCTCGAACTCACCCACACCCGCAGCCACGATCAGCACAGCGCAGTCCGCCTGAGCGGGGCGGGGGGGGGCATGGGAAGAGGGATAGAGTCCTTAAAATAAGAGTTAAATAGAGCTATATTATATAGCTCTATTTAACTCTTACTTTAAAGGTATATTCAGTGATTTCACTTAATTCAAATATCACTTATTTTTTCTTATTTTTTGGATAATCCTCCCTACTATAAAGTGTGCTGACCATATAAGGAGTTCCTCCCTGTCCCCAGTGAGCCCCTGGAGTAAAGAAACCCTAGTTTCGGTTTGGGCTTTGGGTGGCAAAGCTTTCATCCAATCAGGATGAGAGGGGCCTTCCTCCAATCATGATCGAATGGGGTGGGCCTTGGTGCACGTGCTGTTGGTCTGTTGTGTCCCCCCCCCACTGTAGTGCGTGCATGTGCACATCTTGTTACCGGGGCGGACCGTTTTTTTCCCCCAAATCACCCAAATCACTGAATGCTCCTTTAAGAGTCAAACATTGCTATACATTGTTCAGTAACAGGGGTCTCCCAGTCTTTCCAGTGCTTTAGTAAACAGAAAATACATTTTCAGGTCATGATACCGATTTAATCCAACCAGGAGAGAAAACGATTTAATCCAACCAGGAGAGAAAACGATTGAATCCAACCAGGAGAGAAAACGATTGAATCCAACCAGGAGAGAAAACAAAAGGGATGAAACAAATGAATGAGCAGACACTATTGGAACTGTAACACAATCTGATAATGATCTTTGTGGCTTTTCTGCTAGACAGTCAGGATCAGTTATAGAGTCTATAACAATGATTACTATTGGAATAGAGAATTTTTAAACAGTTAAATACTGTTTTTGTTTTAACCAATTAATATTGCTTACAGCTCCTTTATAGACCTTGAATGTTCACTCTAAACTAGAATGTAGTGTATGTGAAATCATGTATCGCGGGTATAAATTAATATCAGCTTCCATGTAAACATTAAGCACAGTAACCATGCCAAAATCTAAATCTGAATGAGGCACTATTTAAGACATACAATACTTATTGCTTCTTTGTATCATTCTTACAGAAAGGATGTGCTGTAATTTTGTACGCTGCAAAAATGCCACCCCAACTTTAGCAAGATCATCAACGCTAATGTTAAATCATTACAAAGTTTTGTTGAGGACTCTGACCGCAGTAGACCTCTGTTGTCAACTAAGACGGGTGTGCTAATCAAGCAGAAGATTTAAGCTATTTTGTAGCAAATTACTGATGAATAATCGTGTAATTAATATGCAGAATATTGTACAATGAGAAAGTAATTATTGGAAAATCAATCCTTTCAGAGTGAAGCAGCCTCACTGCACTTTATCGGTTAAACTTACATTTATTTTACGTCTGTTTCTAAGGCAGTGGTAGTGGTCTTCAATGTGGCGTCCGGGGACCCCCAGGGGTCCTAGAGGTGTCTCAAGGGGATCCCTAGCTAACATCATCATTGATATTTAGGAACCAAATGGACCCATCCTGATTCTTGGTCCATTTCACTCTCAGAGTAAAATGAACACTGAGGATTGCACATTGTAGATTGGGGTCCGACTTGATATCAAATGGGGGTCCATAGCCTAATGTATATCAAATTGTGGGTCCTTGAAATTAAAAAGGTTGAATATCACTGATTAAAGTAAGGTGTCTACTTTGCTCTCACATTTATGAATATACAGTAGGGAGCGGTAGAGAAGTATACTTATCTTCCACTCCTTACCGTACTCCCCCTCTCTCTCTCTCATGTTCAGTGGTTCTCCCCTCCCCTGCTCTCTCTCTACCTGGGAGGTTCCGGTGATCATGTTCTTGATGAAGTCCCTGTGTCCTGGAGCGTCGATGATGGTGACGTAGTATCTTGTGGTCTCAAACTTCCACAGGGAGATGTCAATGGTGATGCCGCGCTCACGCTCTGCCTTCAGCTTGTCCAGCACCCAGGCGTATTTGAAGGAACCCTTCCCCATCTACAGTAAATGGAGAGGGATAGGAACAGGATAACACGCTGCTTAGATAGCTTCACATTACCAAATGTTAAGCACGTTATCCCCGGGGACCCCTATGTTGGACATGTCATGTCAACAGATGTACAAGCTCACAATGTGTCACGATGTGATGTGCTGTGAGATTATAGATCAGCTATTTTATAATAACCCAAGTATAGAAAAGGGATTATTTTGGTTTGGTTAACATGTGCTTTCCTTTGAGTGAAGCTCTTCTCCAATGTATATATTAAACTGTATAGTCCCAGTAATGATCCTCTTCTGTTAGTAGTAATTTTACTAGATCATCTATTGAGGTATAAAAGTTAAAAGGTTGGTGGTGGTCTGGTCCCTGGACATCGCTGGTTCAAAATCTCCCATAGTTGTGAGATCTGGTGACTGTGTGAAGGCCTGCCATAGCATATGATTCTCATAGCTGGCCTTTCAGTGCCCTGTGGGCGGCGGCATTGTCATCCTGGAAGAAACCACTCCCATCAAAGTAGACACTTGCCCACTAGAGGAGAATATGGCGAGGATGACTGACACATCTGACTCACTTTTTCCACATCTTTGTAGACCAGTGCCAATGGTTTTGCGCCACTGAACTCTCAGAATCTGAATGAATGTTATTGTCATATCACAGGTTTACAGGTGTAAAGAAGTGGGTGAAATTAGTTTTTGTGCAAAGAAAGCATCAGGGCAGAGACAGGGAGAGCAAGGAGAAAATAATAGGACAAATGAAAACATTATATACATAGCATAAACTCTGCATACACAGTCCGATCATCTCCTGCATTGACATTCTCAGTCAACTGACCTGACAAATAGTTGTTCTTCTGGATTTCCTTACATTTCATTGATGCTCAAGCATCACAGTCATTGAAGACTTTTGATGTCTTTCCGATGCAAATGTCACTTTAGTCACCATTATTATTGAAACACAGCCAGTTGAACAGTCTTTGTGTCTGAAGCTCCTGCACGTACGCTCCAGTAATGAACCCTCTTTCATAGGCAGTAAGTAATAATAATAATAATGAATTGCATTTTTATAGCGCTTTTCCAAGTGCTCAAAGCGCTTTACAATGGTTCATTCATTCATACATTGGGAGGTGAAGCGGTAGGTAAGTAAGCCTTGCGGAGCCATGAGGCCCATAGGTCAGGAGCCTATCTCCTGTTTCTGTAGCTTGAGGCAGCTTGATGATGCACTTGAAGTATACCCCCTGGACATGACGCTAGGCTGTCGCAGGGATCCAAACCGGGATCACATTGAGTCCCATTTTTAGAGTCTTTGGTATAACCCGGCCAGGGACACAGGCATTTTATCTTGCTATCTTGATCAAAATTGAGGAAAATTGGTAAAGTATCCTACTATGGATAATCACCTTCAATGCTTTTTACATTGTAAGTGAACAAAACATAAACATTAGCAACCAGTGGTATGGTACAGTACATCGATGGCCCCTCATGCAGTGGAGGAAACATAATACAGTAAACGTATACGTTCTAGTAAATTCTACCCAAATCTAGGCATGTCCTACCTCGGCAGCCTCCTTCTCAAACTTCTCGATGGTTCTCTTGTCGATGCCTCCACACTTGTAGATGAGGTGGCCGGTAGTGGTGGACTTCCCAGAGTCCACGTGGCCTATCACCACAATATTGATGTGGACCTTCTCTTTCCCCATTACTGCTCACCAGCTATTCTGAGGAATAAGGAGGTTAAAGAAAAGTGTCAGCTAATGCTCAATGTATGTACGGCTGTGCAGTGTGCCAAAAATCAGACAATTGCACGAGTCTCTCCGATCCGAGTCGAGTAGCAAGTCATTTGGTCCAAGTCTCAAGCAAGTCTCAAGTTTTTCTGTTGTGGGCAAGTCAAGTCAAGTCGAGTCTCAAGTTTTTACCCTCAAGTCCAAGTCGAGTTGCAAGTCGTCAAATCAATGACTCGAGTCGGACTCGAGTCGAGTCATCGAGTCTCGAGTCCAATACTCTGCCGGACAGGCCGGTTACTTAAGTTGTCCGAGTCAGCTTGTCTCAAGTCGAGTCGAGTCTGGAGTCATTGTCTTCCAAGTCAAGTCGAGTCTCAAGTTTTTACCCTCAAGTCCAAGTCGAGTTGCAAGTCGTCAAATCAATGACTCGAGTCGGACTCGAGTCGAGTCATCGAGTCTCGAGTCCAATACTCTGCCAAAAATACTTTCGGTGCACCACGCCTCAGGTGCGAACCGTGCGATGTATGATTTTCTCCTTGACAGGATAGGCCTGTATTATGAGTGATAATGATGTAGTATTGAAGTATGCGTCTCTAACACATCAACATCATTTGAAATAACCAGGCACCATACCAGTGTAAATTATAAACAGCATGAATGAAGTACAATTAGCCTACTGGAAGTAGGTTTCAATGTCACCATGAGCACAATTACATTGGTAATTTTATTATAATTATTTTCTTCATGCTAAATTAATATCTGCCTTGAGAGATTATCATGAGCATGAATACAAAATATGTGAGACAAAATACACGCTTTCTTATTTCTCAGCTTTCTGAAAGCTAAAATGTTCTCATATTTCAACCCATAATGTTCAGGGTATACAGTCATGAATGAAGACACTTGTCTGTTACCTTTCCTGTTGTGGGACAGTATACGTAGAACATTTCCATCTTACAAAAACACCATAAATTGTGCCTGTCATCATCATCATCATCATTGTTCCTGTGGCAGAGGAGGGAAGGGCTGCAGTGTGAGGTTACCCTCCCTCTGTGCAGGTGCTGGCTGGCTATTGCATCACTTCGTTTACCTGTACGTCCCACCAATTCGTGTCGTACATTACGGAATGCGGCATCTGGTGACAGCATTTCTCTATCCGAGTCGGTCATAACATGGTTCAGATCTGACTTTGATGATGATCATTGAATTTAATGAACTTGTCTTGACAACAAACTATAGCCTATATAGTATTCGCGATAAATGCCAATTAACATGTCTCGAATGAATAAGAATTAACCTTGCAATGCACATTAGACGGTCGTGTTCCTTGCATTGCAATGCATACTAGTTTACAAGCATTTGCATGTTTGTAAGAGAAATGCCCGCATGATGGTGGTGGACGGGGATGTTATTCCTCATTCAAACTGCGCCATACGGCCTCATCATGACCAAAATGAATTATGCACTTTCCCCACTTCACTCCGCAATGTCAAACAGTTTTTTGACGCTCGCATTTCTCATAATCCCATAATCTTGCATGCCAGATGCACTCGAATCAATTGTCCAATAATAGTTACATATATCCCTGATATTCATAATCATGACGGACTGTGCACTGAAGCACACCAATTAAGGCTGCCAGTGCTGCAGCATAGGATGTTGTTAAAAGTTAATATAGCCTAAATGATGGTTTGATGTATTCTATTCTTACCTGTGTGTTGTATACTAATGCAGAGTAAGGCGAAGATGCTGCGTGCTGTTCTGAAGACTTCATGCACTGCGCTGCAGCCAACCGGCAAAAGGCGTCATTCTACGAAAATAGCCGATTTGGATCGGCTATTATCGGGTGTTTTAGGACGAAGCTTACCCCAATCAGGATTCATCTGCGCCCTCAGTGGGTTTGTTGTTTAACTCTTTACCTTTGGTGGCCACTAGATGGGGGTGGTGAACCACAACAAACCAAGTCTGGCAAGAAGATTAACACCACCATTATGCATATTTCTTTGTAGAAAATAAATGTAATTTTTTATTGTACAGTGTTGCAAAGGGTTACCAAAAAGTCTGCAATGCACAGCGCACACAATATTGTGGAGATATACGGTACCCGATGTAAATAGTTATTGGTCTACTCTATCCTCTCCGCTCCGCTCTTTGGATTGTTGTTTTTATGCATTCATGAAAGGGAAACATTTTACATGCCAACTGTCGCCCCACCCCCAGCAAAGGCACTTCCTGATGCAATAAGCAAAAATCAACAAAAAATCAACACCATCATTTGAGTACATAAAACACTAAAAAGGATTTGTTAAAAGAAAAACTCCATGAGCCGATTTAAAAAAGGTTTTCAAATGCAAATAAAATCGTTCAAATGCTCATATTTTGCTATTAGTCAGTTCAATCATCTGTATACATGTGACAACACCTGTTTTCTGCAATAATTAAAGTCAAACAAGTATAAATGAATGGAATCATACATTATAGTGATGTACCTATAATATAGCTATTGACAAAGAGATCATTCCACCATCAAGCAGAGGCTAAAATGTTTGAGGCATCGTGGAAGATTGATGCAGTGGACTTCAATGGTCAGTTGTAAACTTTGGTGTCCAGCGGGTCTTCCTCAACTCGCTGGTACTCTGATGAAATGCTGCAATATCAGAAGAAAAAGAGCACACACACACACACACACACACACACACACTTGTGATTTTGGTAATCAAATGTTTCTCCTAATGCAAAGCTGTCTTCTAAATGTACTGTGTGTGTATTGTATTTTGTGTGTACTTAAGTGCATGGACTCCACTCCAGTAAGGTGAACAGAGATGTTCAATTGTTTTCACTTTGTAAAGCTTCAAACATGCAAAACAGCATTCCAGTCCCACTGTTATTTGAAGCATGCACATACTTTACATTCTTATTTTTTGCACCTGGTTGATTTTCTTTTTGTCGCTTTACAGCCTGTACATTAATGAGTTAATCTGTTGCTGGACTCCACAGTAAAAACGAAAAAGGGGTGGTTTTGGAAGGAAAAACAGCAGGAACACTGTGCCAGGGAGGCTTACAGAATGGGCTCAACATTTGTACTGAGCTCAACACTAGTCAAAAATCTCAGAATGTATCATCAGAATAGTGAGACGTGTTTTAACTCTGATGTAATGTTTAACCCGAGTGGAAAATAGAGATGCACGATATTGACATTTTTGGCCGATATCCGATTTGCAGGGTCATATCGGCCCATACCGATTCCAATACCCATATATTACATTATTATATTATATTGAACTGATTGCTGAATTTTTACCTTTATCATTTTTGTTTTGCTGGTGAAAGTAGATAAGCCCCCCTCCCAACTTACAGCTGACGCTCTTAAAGAGACAGACAGGCAGACTGGCTGCTCTGCGATTACAAAGCCATTGACGGTCACAATGTTCGGTGAAAATAATCTGGATTATTTTGAGACCGATCCGATATGGCCATTATTATGGCCGTTACGGTCGATTCCGATACGCTACCGAATATATCGTGCACCTCTACTTGAAAACAAACTACCAAATCAGCCTAGTGTTCCATCTTCCTCCAAGTATCATGGACAGGAAGACTTACTCGAGTGTGTGCAGCTGCAACACTGGGTTGACCAACAGAAGACTTACTCGAGTGTGTGCAGCTGCAACACTGGGTTGACCAACAGAAGACTTACTCGAGTGTGTGCAGCTGCAACACTGGGTTGACCAACAGAAGACTTACTCGAGTGTGTGCAGCTGCAACACTGGGTTGACCAACAGAAGACTTACTCGAGTGTGTGCAGCTGCAACACTGGGTTGACCAACAGAAGACTTACTCGAGTGTGTGCAGCTGAAACACTGGGTTGACCAACAGAAGACTTACTCGAGTGTGTGCAGCTGCAACACTGGGTTGACCAACAGAAGACTTACTCGAGTGTGTGCAGCTGCAACACTGGGTTGACCAACAGAAGACTTACTCGAGTGTGTGCAGCTGCAACACTGGGTTGACCAACAGAAGACTTACTCGAGTGTGTGCAGCTGCAACACTGGGTTGACCAACAGAAGACTTACTCGAGTGTGTGCAGCTGAAACACTGGGTTGACCAACAGATCTGTCATCACGCAGACTCCCATCTCGTCCAGGTCGTTGCCCATCAAATGCAGTTCCGACATGTGCGTGGGGTTTGCCCTCAGGGCGTTGAGCAGGAACAAAACACTATTCGAGGTGAGCCCACAACGCCTCAGTCTGCAGGGTGGTCAAGAACAAGTCATTATGTCTTATTCCAGTGGTTCTCAAACCATTTCATGTCAACGACCCCCAAAATTGACACTCATTAGCCCCGGACCCAACTTTGAAAACCACAGTCTTATTCAATTCCATTTAAAGCCACAGGATGTTCAAGCAGATGGACTAGGCTTCCAACTGATGTACGAATTGTTGAAACCTTGTCTCTCCATATTTCATTTTTTTGGTGGGGTAAATACATTATCTACTTTGTCGAAAAGTAGAGAAAATGGACGCAATGTGAGCTTGTATATCTGCTATATTTGATATGAATAATAATTAAAGTGAGAGCGGTCCGTCTGTGGGTTTTTAAAGCATTCAACCTATGAAAATCTTAGAGCTTGTGATTTGATTAAGTAATAAATACATGATTGGACATGCAAGGTTTTAATCTGACAGACATTATGTTCATGTATACTTACAATAGCTTGTCTATTTGACAGTCAGCACTTCGGAGTCCCGAACAGAGCCTTTTCATTCCCTTATCTTGAATGTCGTTGCCGCAGAGGTCCAACTCAGTGATTTCACTGTCGCAATGGGCAAAACCTGAAGCCAGCTCCGTACAACAGCCCTGGGTCAGGCTACAGTGGCTCAGACTGGGATAAAAAGGACATTTGTGTTATTGCCTTTAATAACCCCCCACACAATGAGACACCACCGTGTAGGGTGGTAAAAAAAAAGAAAAGAAACACTTGAGTATCACAATTATGTTTAGTGATACCAGTGAAACACCATCTGATTTTTAATTATTAAATGTTTCACAATGGTGCTATTATGTTGGATGTTACAGGGCCTGTGACAAATAATGATTACTCAAATTGTGCACATACGGTGGTTCTTTATACTGATAATTCCTAAAAGGTTATCACTTTGTTAATGTCACTATATGGGCTTGCTTACAGTTTTGCAATGATTTTAATCATAACTACCCTGTACTGTGATACGTATGGTATTACTATTACCTGATTCTTGTCAACATTCATACCTTGTGATGCACAAAACCATAATTTTATTTTCTACAGCTGTGCTAACAAGACAAGCACTAACAAGCACAACAAATAAGAAATAAATGATCTTGGTACAACAGCTACTCGATCGCAATACTTTTCAACCATGGTGCTGCTCATCCTCAGTCTGCCTCGATGCTGAGTCGCTAAGCCTGAAAAGCAGTGCAATTGAATGGCTCCTACATCGAGCTTATTTTTGTGTTTAGACAGCTTTTTTCCTGCTCGTCTTGTTGCCTGCATGTACAGTATCTACTATGTATCAATTGAATTGCATTTACTTGAGCGTTTTGAGATGTCCATGAGGCTTCTTCAGTCCTTCAGCAATTGCTTTGACTCCAGTGTCTTTGATGTAGTTCATGCTGAGGTCCAAGTCTTTCAGCACAACTGCTTTCATTTGGTCTGCTGAACACAGAACCCTTGCCAAATGAACGCAGCCCACGTCAGTGATTCCACATCTTGAAACACTGAAAAATGAAACATGGCAAATCATTATTAACATTATCCAACCATTTATGCATACATACCAATATATTTAAAATAGTGAATTAGGTATTTCAAGATGTCATTTCCTCACGCTTGTGCACAATACATTTTCAGACGAAGGTGTGACTTCTTTGGTATAGTATCTTTTTTTTTTTTTTTAAAGAGAGCAAGTAATCAAAGATGGAATGAAACCTTACTTCAGTTTCTCCACCGCGCATGAATCCATTCCTCTGCAGATCAGACGGAAACCCAAGTCTTTCAGGTCATTGTTACTCAAATTGAGTTCCAGCATTGTGCATTGCGGGTCTGACTTCAAATCTTTGAACAGGTTTTCACAGCTTAATGCTGTGAGCTTGCAGCAGTACATCCTGCCAAAGAAAATGGATACATTTTGACACAATCTTAACAAATGCACATTACACAGTATGTATGAGAACACTCGGACACATATCTTTTGACTACTCACTCGAGCGTGCTTAGCTTTGATATATCAATGCTCCGGAAGATCTGGATGGCTCCCGTGTCTCTGATGTCATTGATGCTCAGATCGAGAGATTTCAGATGGTCAATCTTTTTCTTCAGAGCCGTGGCCAGGAACCCACAGCCTTTCTCCTCAATGTTACACTGTGACAGCCTATAATTGCATTTGACATAAGCTTATCACTTTACAAACAGCACCATATATCCGAGCATTCCCCATAACTTGAAACAGCTAAAATACTTTTTTGTGTGTTCTTACCGTTAGTCGCTCTGGAGTAAGAGCTTCTGCTAAATACCTAAATTGTAATTGTAATGTGAACTTTGTTATGCTGTTTTCCTCCTTGTGATTGATAGTTTTACATTTAGTTTTTGTTCTAATTGTTTATTAATTGCTCATGTTTATTTTATTAGTAATTTGTATTGTTATTATTCCTACTACTACTACTACTACAAATTAGATCTCTAGACTGCCATTATATTTTTTGGGGAAAATACTGTAATAGCCTACCATATATCCCACTACCAGAACTTACTTACCTCAGTACTTCTAATTGGCAGCCTGGAGATCCGATACCCTTTGAAAGACTTTGGAGGCCATCATCTCCCAAGTTGTTTGCACTGAGATCCAACAGTCTCAGATTAAGGGAAGAACTCAACATTGAAGCCAGGTATGAACACCCATGGGATGTCACTCCACATCCATGCAGCCGAAGCCTCTTCAGCTTGCAGTCTTGAGAATTCAGCCCCTCCAGAAGTTTCTTCACTCCGGTATCTGCGATGGTGTTGTACCCCAGGTCAAGCTCTCTCAGGTGGGAGTTTCTGAAGCAGAGGGCAGATACCAAGGCTGGACAAGACTTCTCGGTCAAGTTAGAGAAACGCAACCTGCAAGGAACAAACATAACAGACAATTTTAGAAGTTAATTTAATTCACTCAAGCACACATTACTAATGAACATCAAAGTATATATATATGTGTACATGTAAACAAGATATGACAATAGAGAAAACCTTGAACTGAACATTAACTTACACAGCTTTCTTTGACTTCAAAATAGATGGCAGGTGTCTGGGGAGGCTCCCATCATTTCTATTGCCCACAGTCAGACTAAATTTGTCTTGCATTCCTTCCATATAGTTGGTCCTTTGGAGCAGGAATGACCAGTGTAATGGTGAAAATCCTGGTAAAGGGGGCTCTCCTGATTTGACGTAGGACTTGACATCACTCTTAAGAACTTGGGGGTCAAACTCGTTGAGACAGTGGATCAGGCTCACAGCATTATCCGTCAAAATGATCTCCAGGATCTTCAATTCAGTGTGGTTCACGGGTGGATCTGTGGGCATCATCAGACCGCGCTCCTTCATGAGGCCAAAAATGAAGCGATACAACAAATCTCGTTGTCCATCAGTGCTCTTCACGGCCTCATCCACCATGGCTCGGCAGGCCTGGAATAGGTTTTCCAAGGGCAACCTGTCCAAGGTCTCTGATGCAGCAAGGTACTCGTGAATGACACGGTGTCCAAAGCGGTAGACTTTCATGCCTTCGATCCCTCTCTCTTCTTTCAACAGAAGCGGGCAACGTTTGCAGAACCTTGTTGCTTCCTCGACACTTATGCCACTTTCTTTAAGGTCTTCTGCGTACATTATATTGTCCTTGCCAAATCGATTTAGTGCAAGCTTCTCCAATTTTCGAAGCATTCTCTCGTCATTCTTCACTTGAGCCTTGACCAGTTTAGTGTGGATCTGGGTCAGATTCAACGGCTTGATCTCAAACTCGGAATCTGATTGCTTTACATGTTCCTTCAAAACATACGCAATGTTGAGGCACACCTGTGGGATCTGGCAAAGGAAGTGAAGGCTCCTTGACATTTTCACATGGTCAAAGGCCCTGTCGGCTAGATCCGTATTACACATGGTAGATCTGAAGAACTGCTCCTTCTGCTCATTACTGAATCCTTGCAACTCAGTCACCTTAAGCACGTGTTCAGAAGGGATGCGCTTTGCTGCTGATGGTCGGGTAGTTACCCATATATGGCAATCGGGAACTAGATCCCCCCTGATGAGATTGGTTAGGAGACGATCGACCGTGGTGTCTCCTCTAACATCTGTCACAACTGGATTGCTGCTGAAGTTTAGCGGGAGCCGGCACTCATCGAGCCCATCAAGAATGAACCAGACTCTGGGTCCTTTCAAGCTGGAAAGTTCAAGCCCCCTCAGGTCAGGGTAGAACGTATAGAGGAGTTCAACGAAGCTTAGTTCTCTACTTTCCAGCAAATTCAACTCCCAGAATGAAAGAACGAACAAGAGGTCGATGTACTGGTAATCCTTACATTCGACCCAATCAAGTGCGACACTCTGGACTGCTAAGGATTTTCCAATTCCAGAAAGTCCTAAAGAGATGATTGTTCTTTTTCTGCTGTTGCAGAATTTGCAATCACAACACACGACTTGTGAAAGTGAGATGGTCTTGTGAACTATCCAGAGATGAAGCGGTGACTTATCAATGAATCGGAACTCATGCTGGCTCAGATCATGCACGCCACTACCAAGAAGGTCATTGGGATGCTGCCCCTTGCTGCAACATCTGATGGGAAATTGCATGGACTTATCCCCTTTCAGAGCCTCACATTTCTTCTTCAAGGAGATTTTGAGCACATCTTGGAAGCTCATCATGACTGCCTTCCCTGATACAAAGAGAAAGTACACAAAATAAATAATCTTTAAATTAACGAGATGTGCAATATCATTAATCCAGTAGCCTATACCATTACCAGGGCTGCCGACTATGCATTATTTTCTTACCCATGATTCTATCGATCACATTTTGATTAACTGCATAATCAAGGACATATAATGTATTTGTATTGTTTATACAGGAATAATATACGCAATAGAATTTAAATATTGCTTTGCCTTTGTTTTATTTATTTTTATAGAGGGACAGACAGTAGGCTGACAGGAAATGGGGAGAGATGGGGGGTGACATGCAGTAAAGGCCGTCGGGATCGGGAGTCGAACAGACTTGGACTACCGGCCAACGTGCCTGGACCGCTAAGCCACGGCCCAGGCCATGTTTGTGTTTTTATTTTCTGTTTCTCTGGTGTTTGTGCTGGTCAATTTAATACCTGAATTCTCTGTACCATATTATTTATTGTAAAAGAATATATAAATATATATATTAAAAAAGAACTTTGAGACTATGGGGAACACAGTGGAAATAAGTCCTGGACTTTATAGTGTTTATTATTTTATCCTCGAAACCAACATGTATGTAAGTGTTTATTTTGTCGTTCAATAACTATGACTTCAGATTCAGAACAGTTCCATCTCAACAAATACAATACACACGCTGTAATGTTTAATTTACAGCCTAATGTGAATGTTTAAATACTACAACCTACTTAATGTTTAACTGTCACGCTGATGTAACAGTATCAGGAAGTGGAGGGTTGAAACGTGCACGTATGTAATGTAGTTGTTCCTTTGTCATAGTTAAGCTATTATTGACTAATTCAATAAATATGTCCACTAATTAACAATGAGCTGGTATTAATTAATGACCAGCCAGTACACTACACGCATCTTACCTGCGCAATAGTGCACATTCCTCCCTGTATTTTGTAAGCTTCGTACAGTGTACACGCTCTCTCAGCCTAGATGCTAACAATGCTAACAACTCAAGTGGGGAGGATTTCATCGAATTACGACAGTGTCGCAAGTGTCGCGAAGGAATACACAGCAAAATGTAAGCACGTCCGTTGATTTACACTCAACAAGTTCAATTGAAAATACCATGTATACCATTACTCACACTTCAGTGTATATTTACCTGCATACTAATTCATTGCATGTTTATTTCTGTACTGTTTCAGTTTTACAAAATTGCCTGCAGAGACTTCAGTAAATACAAGAAAAGTCAAGCCTTGTCTCTAGATGGAGGGTTAGCCCTATATGTGCCCTCTCCCTACGCTCATTCTGTAGCTCCGAGATGAGGTCACACCCTGTGCCCCTCCCACCGCGGTTCAGAAACGGCGCATGTTTCCACAAGGAACGATTCGTACCATTTTCTGCACAATGAATCCAAAACGTGAAAGGCCAGGAACGTTTTACACCAATTCAAACTTAGCCCCGGCCGAGAAAATCCAACTTTAAACGGTTACACGACGTTACCGCGGTTGTTTAGTCAGCCGCTTCCATGTTTTATCAAGGAAGTCATGCGTGTGCGCGTGCATGTCGAGTGAACTGAAGTCAGTTGGAAATGTTCGACCAGGGGAGGCGCTAAAGCTTTTCAACTTCCTTGAAAAACATGCTAAACAACCGCTGTAACGTAGTGTAACCGTTTAAAGTTGGATTTTCTCGACCGGGGCTAAATTTGAATTAGTGTAAAACGTTCCTGGCCCTTCACGTTTTGGATTCATTGTGCAGAAAAGGGTAAGAATCGTTCCTTGTGTAAACATGCGCCGTTTCTGAACCGCGGTGGGAGGGGCCCAGGGTGTGACCTCATCTCGGAGCGTAGGGAGAGGGCACATATGGGGCTAGATGGAGGGTATGCGCATAGATATATATAAATTATATATATAATTTATATATATCTATGGGTATGCGCGTGACATCATCATACCCGGAAGTTATGCGGGACTGGGAATGCCTACTGAGTGACAAAACTACTTTCTGGCCTCGACAGCCCATACATCCAAACAGAAAAGTCCTATTTGATTGAATTAAATTACTTTAAACAACATTAAATTCACTTTGTCACTCGATCTGCCATTCACTTTATGCATGCGCATACCCTCTATTGAAGATTCTCAGAAGCGTCCCCGTTTTTACTACCCACTTAAGTTTCGGGTGAGAGGGGCTATGGACCAGAGCTAAACCAGTAGTAGCATAACAAACTCATTTACCTCAGAGAACGTTTTCATTCTGGATAAAATCATAAAAATGGTCTAATATAATAATCTAATATAATAAATGGATGATCAGATGCAGGAGTTTTCACGACTCATCTAACTGTAACTAGGCCACCTAATATAATAATCTAATATAATAAATGGATGATCAGATGCAGGAGTTTTCACGACTCATCTAACTGTAACTAGGCCACCCCCGACCCTCACTGCGAAAGTGGATAGTAAAAACGGGGACGCATCTCGCTAACTGTTAACTAGCTGTATAGCTGCACGTGTTGCAAGGGCAGTATAGTTACCAGACATGATGTTGTAATGACGGGTGGGTCCAAACTCATGTCGTGAGTTTCCGCACGACATGACAACCTTCTTTCTTTATGTCGCTTAAATTAATGAAATAAACGAGGTACAACAACAAGGCACACAGTGGTAAAGGCTGGATAGCTAATGAATAGCCTATGCTAGCGCAACCCAACGGCTCAGAGCCATTAGTTACAAAGGCCCCAGTGTGAGGCTCTGCAACGTTGAAGCACTCGGCCCTAGTGGTAAGAGGATGTACTGCAGGCGGACCCGTGGAGTTATGACGAGGAACCCCCGTGCAGCTGGGCTTTAACGTTGAGCGCGTTTGCACTGATTTTGGTGCCCAAATCGAAAAAAATGCGGAAGTAGACGGTTCTTCCGGGTGCTTCAAAACGCCACTGAGCAACTCCCACTGAAACGAATAGCGGGGGGCGGGGCTATCGCTCCGGTTCAGTCTCGTCTCTATCCTTTACGGTTTACAGCAAACTAGTAAACGTGCTTCCGCCCTCACCCTAGGTCGACCTTAAAGGAACACACACAGTAACACGGTCCATCTATGGCATATATATCTATGATCTATGGTCCCAACCATAGATGTGTCTATGGTCACAGCGCCACCTGCTGTTGGTGGTATAAAATATACCTTAAAGTAGCTACAAGCAATATGTCAAAAATGTAATTTCTTCTTTTCTTCTTTAATTCAGACGGACAGCAGGCAAATGGGTAAAACGCTCCCCCACAAAACATAACTGTGTCACATGTAGGGGCCACAATTAGCCGCAATTTGCAACTCTAGATATTTTTTTATAATGGGATGAATCTAGAGTTGCAATACCCTCCATTGACTCCCCACTCATCCAATTTGGTTTGCGATCTGCTTGTCTTAAACGACGTTAAACTCACCAACATTGCAGCTGTAGTCCAAGCTTGAATTATCCTCTTTCAATCTGCCGAGCTTGTTTTTCATGAAAATCCACCGTAGAGATGTTATGAGCTACTTTCTGTCAAGACATCCTCTGCAGGTGATTCTTTTTCTAAGTGTTGCAGTTTGGAAGCACTCGTTTTTGTTAACGAGTCGCGCTGCTGCCTCCTGCATTATGTGCAAATTCGAAACAGGTGGTACACAGGACCGTTCAGTGACATACGACGAGTGCTTCCAAACTCCAGCACTTAGAAAAAGAATCACCTGCACATAATTTATTGACAGAAAGTAGCTCATAACATCTCTACGGTGGATTTTTATGAAAAACAAGAGGATAATTCATGCTTGGACTACAGCTGCAATGTTGGTGAGTTTCACGTCGTTTAAGACAAGCAGATCGCAAACCAAATTGGATGAGTGGGGAGTCAATGGAGGGTATTGCAACTCTAGATTCATCCCATTATAAAAAAATCACACCTGTGTGAACTGAGTGGTGCAGTACTGTTGTATCCTACTGGCTCACCCTGCCAGTGAGGAGCCCCCACCGGGAGGACGTACTGTTGTATCCTACTGGCTCACCCTACCAGTGAGGAGCCCCCACCGGGAGGACGTACTGTTGTATCCTACTGACTCACCTGCCAGTGAGGAGCCCCCACCGGGAGGACGTACTGTTGTATCCTACTGACTCACCTGCCAGGGAGGAGCCCCCACCGGGAGGATGTACTGTGGTATCCTACTGGCTCACCCTGCCAGTGAGGAGCCCCCACCGGGAGGACATACTGTTGTATCCTACTGGCTCACCCTGCCAGCGAGGAGCCCCCACCGGGAGGACATACTGTTGTATCCTACTGGCTCACCCTGCCAGTGAGGATAGGCAAAATGACAATGAAAGGAGAAATTAGGTAAAATGTCCGCCAAATATGATGTGGCAACACAAACATTAAATGCCGTTGACAATGAAGGGAAAATTCACATCATATGTAGACGAGCAAATCGGCTAACCAATCACATAAATTCAGCTGTTCATGAGATGATGTATGATGATGATGTATAATGATAAGAGCGGCCCTCACTTTTTTGTTTGTTTTCAGAGCGACTGCTAAACGGTCTCTCTGTCTTTCTGTCTGCAACGTTTCTGTCAGAGTCACATGGCGGTGGAAGGGCCTCATCTCCCAGTGAGACCACCTGGGTGGAGACAGGCGGGGCCTATCCATGGCCTCTGACCCCTGTACATGACTCCACCAATCAGAAGCAGCTCCTCCAGTGACGGTGAGGTAAGTGAAGCTTGGCTGATTTCCAACCAAACCCCCTCCATTGTTGTGATGTGAGACCACCAATATACTGAACATGTCCTCGCTGTCGGGGAGAAACCTCTCATCTCCATATTCTTAGGTTGCGCTATGCTCAGCTTTGTGTGTTTGTGTGTACCAAATAACAATGATTTCATTGGCTGAGTATGGAATGTGATATGATACCTGATTTATGGCAAAATAAATGGTTATGGCAAAACTTAACTTAAATAATAATCACTATTATGGGCCTATAAAACATTTATTCAGCTCTTTTGAATGCATTAATTGCATACACTATTCGGTGGTATATTTTCTGCCTATTGGGGTCGAAACCAAAAAGACAGAAAATGCATTTTTAGCCATTTTGCGGACGAATATTCGGTGCATCACTAAAACAGATGCATTGCATCAGCTACCTTTTGCTACTTTGTGTGACACTTTAGTTTGACAGTTAGTTAAACGCAATAACTAAGTAACTAACTTGGTTTGACAAAGTAGGGCATTCATGAAAAAGGTTCTGTCACAATATCAGTATGTTTTTGTTATTCTATACAATATTTGATGTATGTTAGATTAACCTTTTGTTATGCTTACAGGATAAGAATAATATAAGGTCCTATTGTGTCATGGATATTGTTTAGCTAAAACAAGATACTGTCTTTATCAGTGTGATCAAAAGTTAATCCGATTTAAAATAAATAAATAAAAAGACAAGGCAGGACAAGACTCCTCCAAAATATGAGTTTTGGTTTTTATTGTTCTGCAGTTACAAACCGACACCATATACTGTCCCACTGACAGAACACTACAGTATCTACCAGTTTCAACTTTATATTCAATCACAATTCAAGTCAGCCATTTAATCAGGCACTCCTGGTGAAATGAAGACGTTATTTATGCTTTGTTTGACAATTAAGTGCTGCCAAGTTAGGTGCACCATAACAAAGGCTACACGGTATCTACTAATGATGAGCTACAACACACAGTATCTGGTGTCCCTATTTTGGGTATGTCATTGTAGACAGACAATTTGTCAGTCATTTAAAAGAAATAGCCGATCTACAAGCAAACAACACACTCAAAGGCCCAGGCGGTGGCGTAACCGTCTGGGCACCCGACTGGTAATCCAGTCGCAGTGTGCCGCGGGTTCGACTCCCGAGCCCGACACGGCCTTTACTGCATGTCTTCCCCCATCTCTCTCCCGTTTCCTGTCAGCCTACTGTCTGTCCCTTCAAAAGCCAATAAAAGGCGTAAGCCGCAAAAAATATCTTTTTAAAAAAAAACAACACGCTCAAATGCGACAAGTTGTTACAGTAACTTGTCGATCGGCTATTTTGGCTATTCGTCAAGAATGGGCTAAAAGAGCTGATGGAAAAAAAGTGAGAAGTTTTGTTCACTTTTTGGAAATTGAAATACTGGTGGACTATATCCAAAACGATCCTCCTGTATGACATCATAGCTTATCAGAGTTAGACACTAACATTCTTGGGCACATTCATTTGTAGATTATTTAATGTTACATTGTCACTGTTAACCCGGTGCTCTCTATATTAGACAGTAGAAACAGTTTTTTCAAATATTTTTGGGACATGATATGAGTGACAATCAAATCCAATCACAGAAACATAATTTCAGGATAGTCAAATATTTGTGTCACTTTTACCATTTGAATAATAAAAAAAACCCACATTTGAATATATAAATATTTCTGCATAATAGAGCTACAATTGACCAGCAATTGTAAAAACAAAACAAAAAACAAATAAAAATAATAAACTGAGCAATTCATCCTGCACCTACTACAATAGCTCAACATCATATGATATAACAGATTATTAAATATATGCTTTGCCAAGTATTTCATGGGGGGAATTTTGATTAAAAAAAAGAAAAACAAAAAAAAAACTACAAAGGAAGCTGCTAGCCAATGTTCTATAGAAAGCTCACTTCCTTGACAAGGCACTTGACTTAATATCAGCAGTTAAGGCAGTTAGTTACATACAATGCAACGGTCCGATAACATTTATCTCACACCAGATGGCCTCATTACACTTACAAAAAATACTGCATACAGGCCTCTTCGAGGTATACTCCACTTTACCTCATGTCTTTATGGGCAGGATTAATATTCAATACATGGAGCTGAGTCCATGAACGCACTCTTTAAATCACCTATGGAGGAAACTGAAATCAACAGCTTGTCTGCATGGCAGTCATTCTCCCCACCACCACTAGGGGGCAATGGTCTTGACAACTGCTTGAGAGCCAAGTCTGTTCTGGCATTGTAGGTTTAGACAACAAAGTGCCATGTTGAGAATGGGTACGAATCTTTTTGCTTTCTGAGCTGGTATTGCATGACATCAAAACGACATGCTCCGGATGGCAGGGCTTTGACACAGGACTACACAGACAATCACAGCAAAGTGTTTAAAAGTCAATATAGTGTATTTTCTGTGACTGACACCTCACTCAACAACCCTTTATCAATGGGTGTCTGTGACACACGTGTTTGACATGAAGATGCGTTTGTTATTATTACTTCTATAAAAGATACAAAACAAACACCTATAGAATTATTTAAATTAGAAACACTATTTCACTCAAGTCTGGACCAAACACAGGCGAAATCTGGATGTGTTTGAGTGGGAAAACTCTCACTCAGAGACCACAGAACATCTCTTTCCACATGGTGCTTCTTCCAAACATGAGACATAACCTACAGTATTTGCTGGTAGAGTGTGTGTACCATATAAAGACACGAGGACCTTGCATTGCTACATGTCATTCCTATCTCTCGTCTCCTGCTATTCCTGTCTCACTACTACTTACTGTCAAATATAGCAGAAAAAATGAATCCTACATGATTCTTTATCCATTTGCAAATTCCACAGAATCAATGCCCATTAAAGATATATTTTATATTTACATCAACATGTCATTGTCCATCTTTTCTTCCACGTCATGTACAAACATTAGCTAAACATCCAAAGTATGAAAAATGAGAAGGGAAACCTGAACCCCATCAGCCATTACACTTTCAGAATGCACTGTACATACAGATCTCTTGGCTCTGTTCTGTAAGGGTGCTAATAAACAAGTATATCTTTATACAGTGACTTTTCTTCTCTCGTTTCATATTTCAGACTTTGGCCAGTTTGGAAACCATATCTAACACTTTGGCTGGATTTGATTATCCAACCACATATCACGAAACGTACCCCCTGTCACACGTCAAGTACAGTACAGTACAGTACAGTACAGTACAGTACAGTACAGTACAGTACAGTACAGTACAGTACAGTACAGTACAGTACAGTACAGTACAGTACAATGTTATCCTTTCCCCCCTCTGTTCATGTTGACGTACAGTTTCCATTTTGCAGATTGTCAGGTATACACACATTAAGGTTAGCCACTTTTCTCCGGTAGACAAAATGGAAGGTGGTTGCATGTGGGCGGCTGTGAATCTCAGCTTTGATTCGCTGAGGATACGTGTCTGGAGCTAACTGCTGACTCGTGTCCTCAGTAAGCAGGAATAGTGCGTAATTTTCAGGGTCAGCCACCTTGAATTTGAAGGCACAGACTGAGCAGATTTCTTCTGTGGTAGAATATGGTTGAACAATCAGGGTTTTGGCTGTGCAGCCTGTGTCCACTTCTTGTAAGGCGACGCGTAGATAGTTCTATTGGGAACAAATATGCTTATATTAAGGACAAATGCTCTTAGTTCATAGGTTTAGTTTAGTATAGCAAAGCCGTTTTCACAAATGCCACCAACAGAACAAATGCTGGCCAAAACCTCCACAAAGAAGACAAAAGGAATGAAACCAAAATAATGTATTATGCAAGTCAGAAACTATAGCCAGACAAAAGCAGATGCACAAAAGCCTTAAAAGAATTAAATGACAAATTCCAGCTATTGGAATATGAGACGTTGTAACAGGGGCAACACAACACCAAACTATGGAATGTAATGGTGCTTTTCCACTGCTCAACTCGATTCCATTCGCTTTGATTGTTTTCCATTGGGCAAAAGTGGTACCTGGTTAGGTTTTCTTTTTGTATCACCTCCGTTGAGGTTCCAAGGGATTGGGCAGAGACAATCATCAATTTAGCTCTCTCCTAAGCAGAGGGTTGGACGTTGCTATGACAAACAGCTACAAACCCTCAAAGCTGGACATAGGAGGGGCTAGTGCCCCTCAAAAATAGTCTACAAGCTCTCCGAGTCTGTGCAACATTTTCCGTAGTAGAAGACATGCTGGCTTTTATGGAATCCAAATCTGCAGTGTAAAACGTACAGTAAAGCGAGTAGAATCGAGCTGGCACCATGCAATGGAAAATGGAGCCCGACCGATGCCACATTTGTGGTTCCAATGCCGATGCCAAGTCATGCGATCACTGATAATTTGACCAATATTTCAACAAAAATAGCTTATCTACAAGTTCACAATGCATCACAATGCGTTATGAGCTTGTACCATGAGCATGAGATTTCTTGAAATGAAATGACGTCCAAAATTGGGACACCAGGTTGGTGGAAAATGGGACACATCGGCTGAATAATTGCTGCTGAAATAACATGACATGACATATTGGCCAAACTCAGTCATATGTATCGGTCTGACTCCAGTGGAAAAGCACCATAAGGATGTATCGGTCTGACTCCAGTGGAAAAGCACCATAAGGAGCACAACATGAAAGCTTGTGATGTTTCACGCACATGCAAAAACACAATTTGCACACAAAACTACAAGACAGGTTAAGTTAGATGAGATAGAAGACAAGACAACAATGTTGTTAATACATACAGTATAGTAATATCAAACCTAAATGTCGCTTATTGCAATCAGCAACCCCTTTTGTTCCCTGGCAGGAATTCATTCCTAACTCAACACTAATGCCAAAATTGTTACAGAGTGCCTTTTAAGATGTTAATGCAAGAGAACATCAGAGAACGAACCCTCTCTGATTAGGTAGCAGTTTCCATGCACTCTTCTGATGCCAAAAAGATTAAATTTGGAGTTGTGGGGGTGACAACTTAGACTCACTGCCTGGGCTCAAGGTGGATTCAGGTATGGCTTGATACCTGGAAGTCATCAACAGAGGGCGCGATGCGCTGGGTGGTGCGCCGCCGGTGCCACTGGTGCAGGGTGTTCCTGGCCTCCGAGCTCAGCACGCGGGCCGCCTGCTCCTCCTGGAAGTTCTTGATGAGGGCCATGGCTCCGTAGGCACTGGTCAGGTAGTAGCCCCCTGAGGGAGAAGGTTCCAAGGAGAAACAGGGTATGAGAATGGACGGGAGGGGCGAGGGTGGATGTATTAACCCAGTGATTCTCAATGTTTTATCTATGCGACCCCACTCTACACTGTAAAGCCCTCAGTGTTAATTTAACTCTTAGGGTGTACAGATGGAACTGCTTCCATTTACACTCAAGAGTTACAGGTGGTCTGAGAACCAATGTGTAAAACATTTTCAACCTGGCAAAAAAGGCTCTCTAATCTTGTAGATCGGCTAACGCACGCACGCACGCACGCACGCACGCACGCACGCACGCACGCACTTGTGAAAGTAACTAGTTCGATCTTATAAAGCACCATAAATAATAGCATATTTCTTATAGGGAGTGGTTGGGAACGGTCACATCTGAACCCATTCCAATTCATTCAAATCAACCTTTCCACTGGAACTTCCTACCAACGTCAACATGGGAGGTTTCCTCCAAAAGCCCAACTTTGTTCAAGCTGTCTGTCTAATCAACTACATTCATTGGCTGGCATGATCAAAGGGAAATGACGAATTCCTGCAAGAATCTATGAGGCAAAAAGACCTCTGGTTTTACACAGTGTTCTGGTTGCCTAGCACCTCAGTGATACTGGCTGATAACATTCTCCATCTCACATTAACACAGGATGTAGAGTTATTTACCTGCATTCTTGCAATAAGTCAACAATGCCATCAGTTACTGGAGGGGGGCGCTAATGCAACATACACAACATTTCCTTTTCTCACTGATACGAACACAGCTATTCAAATGTAAATAGCTGCCTTCCGGTGGAACAACACTAAAATACTTCCTGCAAAACAGTACATCCAAGCTAATAGAAACTGCAGGCTTTATATTCCTGAAAAGTTGCAATGCAAAAATGGAAAAAAAAATCTGCCTAACAATGATGTCACTTTTCTGTGACATCATTGTTCAGACAGGTTTCTGAACTGCCCACAGGCCTCCTATGAGACACAGAAATGGTGGTATCATGAACATTAGTGAGGAATGAAGATGGGTTGAAAAATATTTTTCTGTCTGCCCACTCTTTCTTCTTTTTCCCCTTCTGAAATATACACTCGGAAGCGATATTGCCCTTTGCCCCTGTTAAGTGTTGACTTGATGCCATATGTAGTCCTGAAGAAAGCAAGGATGTTACAGAGACACTGGAGATGGAGTCACTTGGAGGAACTGCACTTGTGTCCTATGTATACATAGAAATGCTGATATTGTACTGCTTTTTCCAAATAAAATATTTGTCTTTGATTGTAAAACTACAATTCTTGGGTGTCTAAGGTTTTGTTCAGACTGCAGACATATTCAATTTAGGGCTGGCCGTCTACACTCTTAAGTGATCGATCGGGTGTGTCCAATCAGACATCATCATCTGTACTGGTGGCTGTCGTAATGATGTAACAACATAAACATGAGTAACTTCCACTTCCAACTTCCACTCTGTCACACGATGGTGATCTAGATAGTCGATCTACAAGATCATAATGCCTCATGTCGCGACATCAAGTGACATGATAAATCAACAAGATTTGAGTTAAAAACGTTCGCTCTGAAAGAATATATATTCAAAGATTTGCGCCACATAAATTAACTTTGATTTTACAACCCCAATACATTGGGGTCCCAGAGATTAAATAGGGGACAGTAGCCTAATTCAGGTCAAACCGGGGGCCCTTGAAATGAAAATCACTGCTATAGCCGTAAATATCTTCTCTTATGGGGGTCCTTGGCATATGTTTTCAAATGTGGGTCCGAGGGCTAATTGGTGTCTATTTGGGGGTCCTTGACATGAAAAAGTTTGGGACCCAACCCCTGGCCTAAAGAAGCAGGAATGAACGGAGCACACCTTCCCCGTGCAGCAGAGAGGGGTCCAATAGCTCCATCATGTACTGGATGTCCGAGTCCAGCTGAGGCATGTCGCACTGGGCCACCACGTAGGTCAACATGGGCAGGAAGTCATCGGCCCCGTACATCCTCCCTAGGGTGCAAGGAAACGGACAACAGACCGGGGAGGCAAGGTAAGGAGGATGGGTGTGATAGCTACATTGTTCATTCAGACAGACAGACAGACAGACAGACAGGCAAACATGCACGCACACACACACAAACGTATGCACATCAAACTTTTAGGATGGCAATTTGTGAATGCGATTATTATCTTTTTAATGTGTGTGCCATTTGTAACCGTAACCCAAAGCCTTTTGTGCACTGTGCATTGTGAGCTTGAAGATTGGATATTTTTTCTAAATGTAGAACGTACGTATAACTCAAGCATAACTTGAACCCTAATCACAAGCCCTAATCTACTGTATAAATGCCTAATACTTAGCCAAACTCTGGTTAGTCTCTTATCCGGCTAAAACCATAAATCATAGACATGTCATAGATATCTGACAGTATAAATGACACAGGCTGGTCACATGACCATCCAATCCTCATGATTCTATTTTTCTACCACAAAACAAACATGTCTGACCTGACGAAGATGTTATAGTGTATTAGTGACATCGAAATCCACACTTCTCTAGCGCTTACTTTGAACAGCATACCTGAGTTATCCTGCATGATTGTATAGATGAGTTTACACACTCGCAGCAGCAGGGACACCTTCTTCTCGGGAGAGTACAACTTCCTCATGTTGACGAACTTGTGTCGGATCTTCTCGATGGCCACGGAGTCGGGGGGCACGGCCCCGTCCACCCCGAGGTCTTGGGGTCTCTTGGCCTTAGCCAGGGCCAGGTTCTCCTTCAGCTGTTGCCAAGCGCCACTGCTCACCTGAAGAACACAAGAAAGATCCAAATGAGTGACCTTTTTTCAGTGATTTTCAAACTCTCTGTGTAGGTGTGCCTAGAGATTCTGACTTTCACATTGGTGGATACCAATGTGAAAGTCAGAATCTCTAGGCACACCTGCACATAGTGGAAAGAGACTCAAGCTGGAAAGAGACTCAGTCAAGATTGGCAATTTTCACAAGTAAAAAGAATATATTCTTTTCACCTGTAAAGGCATGCACAGCACAACACAGGGACGCACAGATTGAAAGTGGTTTAAATATACTGACTTAATTAAGTTAAGAAAGTTATTCATAAACAGGTGAACTCTTTGACACTCCCTCCCCTGTCAATAATAGAGAAAGAGCTTATCAGAAACCCCTTTAATAGGGGCATCATTTCTGATTTATACTCTATGTTAGTAGAATTCTCTCCTGAATCCTCTGAATCCAAATATAATGCATGGAAGGCTGATTTACAAGAGGAATTGACATTGGAAGAGTGGAGCACAGCCTGTATGGAGGCTCAATCCCAGACGGGTAACACTCGGTTAAAACTATTGCAATATAATTGGCTAATAAGGGTGTATAACACTCCAGAGAAATTAAATAAATTTAGTGTAGATATTCCAGATACTTGTATCAGATGTGTTATGGAAGCACTGCATTGTACATGTGACAGCTCTATGGTCACTGCATAGCACATGTGACAGCTCTATGGTCACTGCATAGTACATGTGACAGCTCTATGGTCACTGCATAGTAGTACATGTGACAGCTCTATGGTCACTGCATAGTAGTACATGTGACAGCTCTATGGTCACTGCATAGTAGTACATGTGACAGCTCTATGGTCACTGCGTTGTACATGTGACAGCTCTATGGTCACTGCGTTGTACATGTGACAGCTCTATGGTCACTGCATATAGCACATGTGACAGCTCTATGGTCACTGCATAGTACATGTGACAGCTCTATGGTCACTGCATAGTACATGTGACAGCTCTATGGTCACTGCATAGTACATGTGACAGCTCTATGGTCACTGCATGCATAGCACATGTGACAGCTCTATGGTCACTGCATAGCACATGTGACAGCTCTATGGTCACTGCATAGCACATGTGACAGCTCTATGGTCACTGCATATAGCACATGTGACAGCTCTATGGTCACTGCATAGCACATGTGACAGCTCTATGGTCACTGCATAGCACATGTGACAGCTCTATGGTCACTGCATTGTACATGTGACAGCTCTATGGTCGCTGCATAGCACATGTGACAGCTCTATGGTCACTGCATAGCACATGTGACAGCTCTATGGTCACTGCATAGCACATGTGACAGCTCTATGGTCACTGCATAGTACATGTGACAGCTCTATGGTCACTGCATAGTACATGTGACAGCTCTATGGTCACTGCATGCATAGCACATGTGACAGCTCTATGGTCACTGCATAGCACATGTGACAGCTCTATGGTCACTGCATAGTACATGTGACAGCTCTATGGTCACTGCATAGCACATGTGACAGCTCTATGGTCACTGCATATAGCACATGTGACAGCTCTATGGTCACTGCATAGTACATGTGACAGCTCTATGGTCGCTGCATAGCACATGTGACAGCTCTATGGTCACTGCATAGTACATGTGACAGCTCTATGGTCACTGCATAGCACATGTGACAGCTCTATGGTCACTGCATAGCACATGTGACAGCTCTATGGTCACTGCATACTAGTGACAGCTCTATGGTCACTGCATAGTACATGTGACAGCTCTATGGTCACTGCGTTGTACATGTGACAGCTCTATGGTCACTGCATAGTACATGTGACAGCTCTATGGTCACTGCATAGCACATGTGACAGCTCTATGGTCACTGCATAGCACATGTGACAGCTCTATGGTCACTGCATACTAGTGACAGCTCTATGGTCACTGCATAGTACATGTGACAGCTCTATGGTCACTGCGTTGTACATGTGACAGCTCTATGGTCGCTGCATAGCACATGTGACAGCTCTATGGTCGCTGCGTTGTACATGTGACAGCTCTATGGTCACTGCATAGTACATGTGACAGCTCTATGGTCACTGCATAGTACAAGTGACAGCTCTATGGTCACTGCATAGCACATGTGACAGCTCTATGGTCGCTGGAGGTGTCAAAGTTGTTGACACGATGTGTGGCTATCTGCCAAGGTACTGTAGCAAGGAAAGGAAACACTGCAAGGAATAATCATGCTTATTATCATATCTCCAATTCTCACCTGGAAGTCATGCAAGGCCACTTCCACCACACTCTTCAGAGGTTTAAGGACACACTTATGCATGGCCTTCTCCAGCACTTGGTCTGTGGAATGACACACGCAGCACGCACGCACGCACGCACGCACGCACACGCACACGCACACACACACACACACCACATTAAAATGTAGGCATATCAGGGAATGTTGTAATAGGCGAACATTGAGCAAAAACGTTGAGCTAAAATAGCAGATCTACAAGCTCACAGTGTATCACTTTGCAATGTGTCGTGGGCTTGTACATTGGGCTCTTTTGTTTTTCTACATACTTACTTCGTACAACAAAGTACAGTGTATAGGGTTTAAGTGGTTAATAAGAAGACGAGGCTCTTATGCAGAGCAGCTTCCAAGCACGAGATCAGAGTAAATGACATGAACCCTAGTCAATAAATGACAGGGTAAACTACGGTCACGCAAGGAGAGCACAAAGACAAACAGCGTATGGCTTCAAAGAAGCTCTGATACCAGGTGAACCTAGCATCTATCTACTATGATACCAGGTGAACCTAGCATCTGTCTACTATGCTACCAGGTGAACCTAGCATCTGTCTACTATGATACCAGGTGAAGCTAGCATCTATCTGTCTAAACCACTGGTTCTATGATACCAGGTGAATCTAGTATCTATCTCTCTAAACCACTGGTTCTATGATACCATGTGAACCTAGTATCTATCTCTCTAAACCACTGGTTCTATGATACCAGGTGAACCTAGTATCTATCTCTATAAACCACTGGTTCTATGATACCAGGTGAACCTAGTATCTATCTCTCTAAACCACTGGTTCTATGATACCAGGTGAACCTAGTATCTGTTCTAAACCACTGGTTCCCAAACCTTTTCGTGTCAAGGACCCCCAAATTGACACCAACTAGCCCGCGGACCCCCATTTGAAAAGAGGAGGACCCCCCAGTTTGACATGCATTAGTCTACGGACGGACCCCCATTTAATGACATTTCCAGGGGGTGAGGTAGAAGGAGTGAGTAGTGCTAGGGGGTGAGGTAACTTCTGCAGAGTTGGGTCATTCAAGGCCAGCTCATTCCCAGCAGCCTTTACTCATCTCAGAGGACAAAAAGCCTGGTCGCGACCTACTGCAGGGGTTCCATCGTACAGTACGTATTTCCAATTTATCCCCCCAGAATTTAATTTGACGAATCACAACACTTTCATTCACGAAGAATGTAAACAGAATTGTAAAGCACAAACACACATTGTGTGCATGTGTGTTTACAATTCTGTTTACATTCTCACACAACCTAAATCAACTCCTAAATTAAATTGTATGAGTAAAATGAACTAAATAATTCAACTTTTTTAGAAGGGTGCTCAAAGATATCAGACTGGAATACTCATCCATAGTTTTTTTACCTCACAATGTATGAATGAATGAACCATTGTAAGGCGCTTTGAGCACTTGGAAAAGCGCTATAAAAATGCAATCCATTCATTCATTATTAATGATTATGAGGACAGCTTTGCTGGTATTCAATGGGAATCCTCCTGTTCTGTTGTGACTAACACTTCTTCCCAACAGGTTGTGTGTGTCACAAGCTCGCTCTGTTGAACTGGAAAATTGCAGAGTCTGCGTAAATCGGTGCATTTTGCCGAGTCTATACCGTAGGCTGGCAGTAATTTTCCAGCACTTTTGAGAACGAGCTCTTGACACCCCGACGCAGCTGGGAAGCGTTTTGTCAGATGGTGTCCTCACAATACAATGATAGAATGTTAATATCAGATTAGTCGCCGTTTTGACCGTAGCAGGGGGGGGGGGGGGGGGGGGGCAGTCAGGGGGAACACAAATGAGCCGCTCCACAAGTTCACAAGTCATAACGCATCACTTGCGAAGAGACGTAGGTGTAGAGGGGTGAAAATGGAGCGGAGCAATTACAGTCAACCTCTACTTTACTAAAGTATAGATAAGAGGATTTACGTAGGTTAAGTCAATGGCTTTGTGGAGGTTATTCACAAATCATCTTGGCAAAACAGAGAGAACGCGTGCGTGCGTGCGTGCGTGCGTGCGTGCGTGCGTGCGTGCGTGCCCAGAGCCAGGAGTCCTGTCTTTTCCAGGAAAACAACACCCCCCCCCCCCCCAGACATGTGGCCCAAGTTCACCTTTTGGCTACACAGAGAAAGGCCGGGGTAGCGCGGGGTGACCTTTTTGACCTTGGACAAGACTGCAGCCCTGCTTATTGTAAGGAGACAGCTCCAACACAGGAGGTAGCCAGCCAAGCCACAGCCAAATGCTTGGTAGGCCTTTATAACACACTGCTAAGGCATAAATATATCACCAGTGACGATCAAGGGAAAACCCGGGTTGTTTACATTGCACTCAATTGCTGAACAAACACACTCTGGTTCTTATGTTTACGAAGGGAAGTACATTGTGAAATAAGCGCATATTACTGGACATACTGTAGGTTGTGCGTTAACTTGTGTGCAGGCACAACACGCACTAAATATTCGATGTGGCGTGCATACTCATGCACGCCACGGGCAAGCCTAGCACACAGAAACAGACACATTTCCTTACTGATCATTTCCTGCAATGGAGAGGCCGGTGTGTGTGTGTGTGTGTGTGTGTGTGTGTCCAGAGCCAGGAGTCTACTTTGTAGGTTGAGCAATGTTTGTTGTTTTGTTCCATTTGGCCGACTAATCTGTTAAAGGACTTTACGGTAAAGGAGTGACCGAGGTGGTAAAACATTAACACTGGTGGAAAAGAAAGACCCTAGGTCAAACAATGACAATCTTCTAGCCCAGTGTTTTCCAAACGTAGGGTCGTGACCTACTTTGGGCTGTGTGTGGAGCCATTGTTATGGGTCGCGGGACCCTGTCTTTCAACCTCTTCAGAAGTGTTCATGAACAAATTGAAAAAAAAAATCTGAGAAATTTCCAATAATAGCCGTTTAAGTACTATTTGAAATAAGGCTTAACCCATTTTGACCTGAGATCAGATTCTAAAAATGTCTTCTACATCCTGACAGTTTTCTGAAAAAGCTATGTTTCTATGTCAGTCTTTTTCGATTTTTCAAAAATAGCAGACCTACAAGCTTGTAGCGCGCCACTCGGTGGCGCGCTACGAGCTTGTAGATCTGCTATTTTTCAATAGCTAAAGCATAACATAATGCTAACACCAAAAGGGGTCCCCGCCCCAAAATGGGTTAAATCAGGGGTCTTCAACAGGGGGTCTGGGACCCCTAGGGGGTCCTCAGAGTTACTACAAGGGATCCATCATATGTTGGATTAGAATCCAACATATTAATAGAAAAGATAATGAGTGTCAAACAAGTCTATGAAGCTATATATGAAATCCATGAAAACGTTTAATCTGCAACATTTATATACAGTGTCTAGTGGGGGTCCCTGCCTGAAAAAGACCCCTGGCTTAAAAGATTCATATACAATGTATTTTTGGTACATGTAGATCTGTTTTGGGTCTGGTTGTCTGTTTTGGGTCTGGGTACTTTAACCCATTTTGGGCGGGAACCCCTTATGGTGTTAGTATTATGTTATGCTTCAGCTATTGAAAAATAGCAGATGTACAAGCTCATAGGTCTGCTATTTTTGAAAAATCGAAGAACGACTGACATAGAAACATAGCTTTTTCAGAAAACTGTCATTTTCAAACTGATCTCAGGTCAAAATGGGTTAATTTGTCTCAATGTCACAACTGTACATGAGAAATGACCCCATAGTGGTAATACTGAAACCTACTGTTAGGTTTCAGTTTGTATTTTTTGTAAAACCACAGTCATATGAGCATGCTAACAAAAATCCACAACCACCGACTAATAAATAGGCACACACATACACACACACACACACACACACACACACACACACACACACACACACACACACACACACACACACACACCCGCAGCCAAAACACACCCACACACAGTCACACACACACTGTATTGTTTATATGAGGTAATGCTTGTATGCTGTCCCGGTGTCCCCTCATGTCTTGTTATGTCAGTTTTGTTTCAATGTCCTACGGATGGAAATTAGCATCTCTGCTAAATCTGGTGTATTTACGCTACATTTGTAATGTAATTTTCATTAACCCATTCAGGCCTGACGTCGAAATAAAAAAAACGTTCGCTCTGAAAGAAAATATATATTCAAAGATTTGTGCCGCATTTTTACGATTTTCCAAAAATAGCAGACCTACAAGTTCATAGCGCGCCACTCGGTGGCGCGCTATGAGCTTGTAGATCTGCTATTTTTCAATAGCTAAAGTATAACATAATGCTTAGTTAAAACACCAAAAGGGGTTCCCGCCCAAAATGGGTTAAAAACTATAATATGACACAGATGCGTCCTCAGGTCTAAATGGGTTAATATACTCTGTCCCTTCCAAATAAACAAATAAAGTTAAGTAAAGTAAATGCTGATATAATGCTGCCACCAGCTGCATTACATGTGACATATACACACTCAGGAATGGATCCTTGAACCCACACTTCATTATTACAGAATGGTTTGACAGAGAGAATCATGCGCAGGCTGGAAGTGAACTATGGCATGTATCCAGCCGTTTGTGCATGCACCTCCCTCCTATGGGATGTATCCAGCCGTTTGTGCATGCACCTCCCTCCTATGGGATGTATCCAGCCGTTTGTGCCTCCGGCCATCGCGCGTGAACTTTGTTGCCGCCCGGATGTCTTGAATCCTGATTTACGAGCCTGAAAACGAAGGCTTCGCGCTTTGATCCACATCCTCCCTGCAGCGCACACCGACTGCCCTTGGTAAGCTGTTCACAGTTCACCACCATAAATCAGACTGCCCTTGGTAAGCTGTTCACCACCATAAGTCAGACTGCCCTTGGTAAGCTGTTCACCACCATAAGTCAGACTGCCCTTGGTAAGCTGTTCACCACCATAAGTCAGACTGCCCTTGGTAAGCTGTTCACCACCATAAGTCAGACTGCCCTTGGTAAGCTGTTCACCACCATAAGTCAGACTGCCCTTGGTAAGCTGTTCACCACCATAAGTCAGACTGCCCTTGGTAAGCTGTTCACCACCATAAGTCAGGGTGTGTCCACAGTTTTCCAACTCTTCCGTCTAGCAACACTGCTTCTGCTTGTCCTGCCTCTTTAAGATCACATCCTGGAGGGAAAAAACCTCTTCACTTCTGACTGTTAAATTTAACTCTGAGAGTTGTAAACATGGACCCGTACAGCTTCAGGATTTTGCTGTTATATCCTCTGCAAACACTGCAAACTTCTTCTAACTTTTAACAACTATCATAATACCAAATATCTGAAAATAGCTGATCAATAGATAAAACCTCTGAGTTGTAAACGTGGACCCATACGCCTTCAGGATTTTGGAGTTGTACCCTCTGCAAACACTACGAACGTTTAACTATTTCCCTCTATACCAAATATAGCTATCTGAAAATAGCTGATCTACAAGCTCGACCCATTGTGTGAGCTTGTAGATCTGCTATATTCACCGAATGTTCAACCCCCCCCCCCCCCCCCCCCCCCCGAGTAGGGACTCTTTCAAGTGGTTTAAACCAGCGTAAATAAAAGTGCTTTCAAGTGTAAACAGTTCCTCTTTCCCATAAAGTTGTGAAGGTTTCTACTCCAGTCCAAAGTAACTACTCCTCCCGCCATAAACATTCTGTCTGGGAGGACGAGTTCCACTTCTATTTCCCTTTGAACAGATTGCAGGGGATTTAACATGACATCAGACCCGATGGGTCTGCGCCGGCTTTGTCCGGGTTTGAACTCCTTTAGATTTCCCTGCATGCAAAAATAAAAATAAAAGAACAAAAAAAGAGGGGGGGGGGGGGGGAAGCCAAAAACAACACAAAAGTACAGCTGCTCTATTATTATCTACTCTTCCAGCTTTTTCCTTTTTTTTTTTCTCTTTTTTTTTTTAATATTGCTGCTGTCGGGCAGAAACATGTCTCCATATTATAACCGTTTGTGTTTTGAGCTTGTAGATCTGCTACTTTTGAATTTGAATCCTGAAAAACAGTGGGACACATGAGGTTTCCACCTGAGACCATATACTTATGCTGTTATTTGGAGTGGATTGCTGGAGAGCAATGTTTTGTTTTGATTTACTTGACAATATCTATCTACCTACATACATACATACTGTACCTACCTACCTACCTGTTATGGCAATTCTATCCTGAAGATGGTTTACTTAATACTTATACTTACTTTACTTACGTACTTACTTACGTACTTGGACTATTCAAGGACAGCTCATTCTCTAGAATGGAATTATCATTCCTATTCTGAGAAAGACTTTGAGTGGGCAGCTGCTATATAGGGCAGCTTTATATTTGTGCGCGTTTCCCCTTAGCCAGGGGAATATTTGTGTGAGTGTTGCTGACTGCATGTGCGTATTCTGTGGTTCCGTGAGCAGCACGAGCAGAATGGGCCACTTCTCTGTCTCCGAACAAGGCAAGGCTGTTATTGTTGTCTTCTCTGTCTCTGAACAAGGCAAGGCTGTTATTGTTTACAAAGAACAAGGGAGGAGGGAAGAGCACAAAAGACAGCGTTGCATATTCATGCACGTACTGTGCTATGATCCAGTTGAGAAACGCCTGGTTGATGAAGCTGGTTAAGTCAGCAAGGAGTTAGGCTATTTCACAATCAGTCGTTACCACCAACCAGTTGTCTCGTCTCTTATGCGGCAGCCATGCTTATGGTCATTTTTATATTTAGCATCTGAAGACACGATAGGATGATTTACAGTATGAGTCATTAGCATTACTGCCATTCCAAATGCTCCAAGTTTGATGCTGTGGTGTGAGTTTAAGCACTTGATCTTTGTACATTAGCATGCCGTGAGCTTGTATATTGCTTGCTAATTTCGCTGTGCGATGGAGTCTAAATTATAAAGCACATACGGCTAGGCTATCTTGGACAATTTCCACCTATAATGACATGTCCAAAATAGGGACGCCTGGGTTAATGTGGTAATAAAGGCAAAGCGCCTTGAATAGAATAGGGTCACTCGTGGACACTGGCATTTCTGTGACCTAACCCTTGTATTAAAACAGACTAATATGGCAATTGGCAAGCGTCACACAGATAGCTATACTAGGTCTCTATTGGCAAGCGTCACACAGATAGCTATACTAGGTCTCTTGGCGCTTGAAGAGAATTGTCAATGAATGAAGTCATGCCCTTTCTCCCTTTCAAAGTTTAAATCACAGCAGTTTCACTTCCCATTGTGTTGAAATGGAAACAGGGGGAGATGACCTAAAATAGGAAATGGGGACATGCTTACACACACGACACGCACACACATACGTAAACATTAACACAATCACGTGTGAAAACTTGCACAAGATACGGACGCCAAGTTGAAAGCGGTCAAGTGCTTACACTACTGGAACAATTCACCCGTTGACCGTGAACACGCTCCGGTTTGAATCTAATCGGTCACACGAGCGGTCATGCGTCACTCACCTATCTGGTCCTCGGGTATCAGCGACTCTATGGGAGGGTCCAGCTCCGAGCTCTGCCGCAGGTAGGCCTTCATCTGGGTCATGAACTGCCGGAGGGTCTGCAGGAGGTCCATGTCCGACGTGTGACAGCCGCGGTTCTCCTGGACGAAGCTCACGTAATCCTGGACCAGCGAGCCGAAGTACGAGTTCTTGTTCCTCGACAGCTCCGTGATGCGCTTCACAGCGCGCTTCTCCGGCGTCATGAGCGAGCTGAACACGCCGCTCACCTTGCGGAAGTGGCCCTTGAGGGCCCGGGGCAGGATGAACGAGCTGCTGCTCAGGCCCCCCACGCCACCGACCCTCCGCCTGCGGGACTTGAAGGGCGGCCGATGGCCGGCGTCCAGGTCGTTCTCCAGGCTCACGCCGTAGTCCTCCTCTTCCTCGTCCTCGTCCTCCTCCTCCTCGCTGCTGTCGTCGGCCGTGTCACGCCGCTTGCGGCGGTGCTGTGCGGGGCTGGGGGGCAGGCCCAGGCCCAGGGAGAAGCCCGGTGACTGGGAGAAGTCCAGGGAGTCGGAGGAGGAGGTGGACATGCTCATGTCGCTCAGCCTCTGCCGGCCCCCGCCGCCCTCGCACCTGGCGCTCTGCAGTGTGGTTGGAGGGGTGCCGTCGGCGCCGTTCTCCAGCGGCGCGGAGGGGGAGGGGGAGGAGGGTGTCGGCAGCTTGGCGCGGGACAGCGCCTTGGCGATGGTCTCGTCGTCCAGGGCGATGTGGCAGCGGTGCGACTCCAGGTCGGGCTTCTTGGGGCGGGGAGGAGGCGCGCTGGAGGAGGGCACGGGGATGGGTGCGCTGGCCTTCTTGGAAGGGCTGCTGCTGCTGTGCTTGGCGCCCATGGAGGGGCGAGAGGGCGCCGGGCGCCGGCTGGGGGACAGGTGCTGCGTGGCGGGCGCCGGCGAGGCGTTCTCTGGCATGCTCTTGGGTTTGGCCACGGGGCCTGCAGGCGGGGGCGGGGCCGGGCGTCGGCGGGGGGGCATGAAGCAGGGCGGCGGAGGGCGTGGGGGAGGGGGCCGCGACTTGCTGCCGTTGGCCTCGGCCTCGTGTCGGTCCGGGTCCTCGCGGTCGACGGGAACGGACGACGTCACCGGCGGCCGGCCCGCATCATGGGGGTCTTCGGGGCTGCTGCCGAGCTCGGCCGCGCACGGGGGTGACGATGGAAGAGGAGGGGGAGGGGCCGTTTCTCCGTCAAGCTGCTGGTGGTGGTGGGTCTGCAGGAAGAGGGGGTTCACGAAACACAGCGCCCCGATGGTCTGGCTCCTGCTGGGACGGGTGGCGGGGCGCGAGCGCAGGGTCGGAGGCGCGCTGTCGTGGTGGCGCGACGCGATCTGCCACGTCCCCCCGGCTGCGTCCTGCTGCGTCCCCTTGGCTCCTGCACTGGCCCTGTGGCTGCTGCAGCGCTGGGGGCTCAGGGTACGACTCACTGGGCGAGACGCCGCGGGGGAGGTGGGCCGCTGGCTGCTGAGGGCAGAGTCCCAGAAACCTGTAAACACACGCACGCACGCGCGCGCGCACACACACACACACACACACACACACACACACACACACACACACACACACACACACACACACACACACACACACACACACACACACACACACACACACACACACACACACACACACACACACACACACACACACACACACACACACACACACACACAACAAATAAAGAGGCAGTCTTTAAATCCAGTCAAATGAAGAACACATGCTCCTAAACCTCAATGAAAGCCCAGAATAGCATTATTTCCCGACACACTGCCAGACGGCTGTGACACTCTGGAGCACAAAACAATACACTTCATTATGGGCAGAGAGAAAGGCAGCATTACTGACCATAATCCACTTACGTTAGTTAGTACAGTTTTGTTGTTTCCCGTTAGTGTTTTCAGGACTTATTCGGCAGCTTATTCTCCCTTTTTCTCCTAACTTTTTCCTAGCGATATACTACACTGGTCTGGCTTCTCAATAGTGGCAGGAGCGGAGTGAGTTCCACACTGCTACGTCTCTCAACTCTGAGTCACTGAATGCCAACACACACACACACACACACACACACACACAGAGGGACACACAAACACACAGAGAGAGAGAGAGAGAGAGAGAGAGAGAGAGAGAGAGAGGGAGTCACTCATGCTAATCAAATAGTGGGAGGTTGCTAAACACACCACAGAGCACAATCCCTGTCCACTCCTCCTTCCTGCTTCCTACTCCTCCCCTCTTATTCCGTATGGCTACACAACACAGTAAAAGCTGGAGTGCTAATTCAACCCTCAAAGTGTAAACAAATCGACCCGTAAGAGATTCTAGAGTTCTCCCTCCCTTCCACCTCCTGTATTTTTCTCTCATCTTCCCATGTGTCGATCCTCTTAACACTTGGGACCAAAATGTCCTTCCCTGTTTTGGGTCTCTCTTATAGCCCGCTGACATGCATATCTGTTGAATTGATCCATTGTTCGCTAGCATTTCCCTGAGATAACTCATGCAGCTTAGATGACCACTTGGAACACAAAGACGCTACTGTAACCCTGCAATAACACATTAATACCAAACAGTTATCTCATCAAATGAAGAGGGACGGGCGGCAAAAAGCGCCTACTTTGAAATGCGTGTGTGCACTGCCTGCCCCGCCACCACTCAGCTCGGGTTGAAAATGTAAAAGGCAAACAACTGCCGGGGGGTCGTAAAAGCGCCCCGGGTGCAGCTGGTGAAAGCATTTTCCAAGTCTCAGAATACCTCGGTGTCCAGGATGGTGTCCAGGGCAACTAGAAAGCTGACTGTGGAATTCTGACTGACACACGTGAGCAACGGGAACCGTCTCCAGAGCCGAGGAACAGGAATAACATGACCTCGATTCATTAGCACCATGGATGCACCTGAACAAAGCTTAGCTAAACTCCATCAGTACAGAGTCAATGATTGACAGAAATTGTGATTTCTATATTTGATGCTTTCATATTTCTATATCACAAAACTGCTGTTTAACCAAGTTGGATTTACTTGGCACAAACTAAGTCACAGTCTGCTGTCCCTGAAATGACCTCAGATAAAATCCTGGTGGCTCCACCACAATATCCTCCTCCATACCCTCTAGCCAGGGTCAGGGCATTGCAAGGCAATAATGGCATTCATGCTTCAATAGCACTTTGTATCAGGGCCGGAAAAACAAAACATCTTACTTGTATTTGTGCTCAGAATATTCATGAGATGGCATACTATAGCAGACCGAACCAGTCTGATATTTGACTTCAAATGGAAGCTTTCCCAGTGGCCATGGGGATTTCCCCCATGTGAATGTGTCAGTACTGTGCCAGTTAGCCAGTTGACTCGGAGTAGAAGCATTTCTCAACTCGTAATCCTCTCTGTTGGTAATGCAGGCACAGAGGAGGCGTAGGCATACCATACCATGCAAGCTGACACCCGCCCCCCACACCCACACAAACTCACAAGGAGGAATGCAAGCGTGCACATGCACAACTCATATTTCAGAGCAGCTAAAGCCTGTGGTGTTTATGCATGTGTGTCTCTGCTCACAGGCATAATATGACTGTGTGTGGAGTAGTTTTGCTGTATTTATGTAGGGGTTCAACAGTCAATTAATTGATTATTAAATTAATATTACGATTTTGTTTTTCTTGTCATGTAGTCTATTTTTGCGAGATACCATTACTTACGACTAAGTATAAAACTTAAGTGGTTAATCAGATTATTTTTCTCCGAATCGATTTAGTCGATTAGAAAAACTTTTTTGGCATCGATTCATTGATACTGTATGATAAAAACGCTTCTCCATTATTCGATTAATCGCAACAATATATGATTGATTGGGAATAATCGCTAAGAAAATCAACGGATAGTTACAGCCCTACTAGTAGTATGTATTGTTATCATGCATTGGCTGTCTTTCAGTTGCCACTCCCTCCACTAAAAGCATACAGAGCTATGTATGCACAAAGCTTGTAGGAAGCTGACTCACAGCAGCTGAGCCTAGAATAACATCACACACAGTGACTAAAACCTTCTGTGAATCCCCCGTGAAGGCAATAGACAGGCTCTAGCTGGTCCTCTTGTTATCTTTCTGTCCATTCTGCAATCTAAAAGTAATACAGAAGACTAATGCTTAAGTTATGCTCCGTCATATGGCGGTGTCGCGCACCAAAGATAGCACACCTACAAGCTCATAGCGACGTGTCGTGAGCTTGTAGATCGGCCATGCTGGCGAAGTGTAAATCGGGCTCACCTGCCCCGAGCTGAGCCACCTCCTCCAGCTCCTTCTGAGTCTTGGCAGATGCAATGGCTTCTGGGAGTTTGAGTGTGAAAGGTAGAACATCCCTAAGTTGAGAGAAAACAAAATATGGATATGAAAAAAAGGACATATCAAAAGGCAGAGAACCACATCTCTGTATTGAACACAAATATCTTTTTCCATTACATTGAAAGGGCAAAGTTTGATAGGTGAAATATGTTCCATTTTTGGACTTGTTTTTCTTTTGAAAGAAAGTGCACATGTAGCACCATGCTGCTTGATGCTAGCTTACAGGTCTTTACTGGCAAGGTATTAAGCAATATATGCTTTGAATAATTTGATTTACACACAAAACGGAAGCAGGGAGTAGGTGGGGTGTACGCTTTACTACCAGATAGTTTTCAGTGCTTCCGTGGTCCAGAGACTCTATGACGGAAGCGGTTGAACATTCGGGAGGCAACAGTCTGGCTCGTGAGACTACCGATAGTCTGGCTGGTGAGACTACCGATAGCCAGACCCTGCCTTCCTACTGCTGCGGTTCGTTCTGGTCACCCGTGTCCGTGTGCACCTGGCAACCCGCACAGTGTGTCCCTGGGCATCCTGCATGGCACAATGAGTGATAATCTGGCTAACCCCAGTGTGTGTCCCTGAAAATCCTCTACAAACCTGGCTACCTTTGCTGTGTGCGCCTAGCAACCTGTGTACACAGCTCCCCTGGAATTCCTGCCCAGCGACCAGCTATCTGGCATCTGAGAGTGTACAAATGGAACCAAATGCACCTGTTAGGGTCCATTTGGTTTAGGGTCCATTAGGGGGCCCATTTGGTTCCAAACTATCCTTTAGCTGGGGACCCCCTGGAACTCCCTCAAGGACCCCTGGGGGTCCCCGGACCCCACTTTGGGAACCACTGACCGTCCTAGATCACCAAACGGGATCGTTTTCTGTAATAGGCTAAATTAAAACTCTACTGGTAATATAGTGACTAATGTCTATGGAGGGTAATATAGTGACTAATGTCTATGGAGGGTAATATAGTGACTAATGTCTATGGAGGGTAATATAGTGACTAATGTCTATGGAGGGTATGCGCAATTTGCGCATGCATAAAGTGAGTGGCAAATCGAGTGGCAAGGTGAGTGGCAAAACGAGTTTAACATAGTTTAACGCAATCAGAAAGGACTTTTCTGTTTGGATGTATGGGCTGTCAAGGCCAGAAAGGACTTTTCTGTTTGGATGTATGGGCTGTCAAGGCCAGAAAGGACTTTTCTGTTTGGATGTATGGGCTCTCAAGGCCAGAAAGGACTTTTCTGTTTGGATGTATGGGCTGTCAAGGCCAGAAAGGACCTTTCTGTTTGGATGTATGGGCTGTCAAGGCCAGAAAGTAGTGCTTTGCCACTCAGTAGTCGTTCACGGACTTCACGCATAGCTTCCGGGTATGACGATGATGTCACGTGCATACCCCTCTATTCAACCCAAGCACAGTTGGGTTATATATTCATGAAACCCGATCGCTGTGCTTTTAATCGTTTACTTTGATGGAATTAAATCGTATGGTCATATTCAAGGTGTTATTGATCACGAGTTATCCTCATGTGACTGTATATATAGATCTTCATTCAGCTGCCGAACCATAAAAGTGATGATGGCGCGTGTTTGGTTGGCATAACAAAACATGGAGCAGGCACACAGAGAAGTGAAAGTGTTCACGTGCCACTATAAACATAGTGGAATATTAGAAAAACAAGCACACTGAGAAACCCACAATCATCATAATATAGTCGCTGTCAGGCAGACACCTTGTATCTCAGAGAAGTGACAGTGCCAGACAGTGGCCTTGTGGTTAGAGTGTCCGCCCTGAAACTGTGAGGTCGGGCGTTCGATCCCCGGCCGGGTCATACCAAAGACTGTAAAAATGGGACCCAATGCCTCCCTGCTTGGCACTCAGCATCAATGGGTTGGATTGGGGGTCAAATCAACTAATGATTCCCGAGCGCGGCGCACGCTGCGGCTCACCACTCCAAGAGATGGGTCAAATGCGGAGAACAAATTTCACTGCGGTAAAGTGTGTGACTAACGTGTACGACTTTGACTTTTTCATAATAATGAATTGCATTTTTTTCCAAGTGCTCAAAGCGCTTTACAATGGTTCATTCATTCATATACATTGGGAGGTTGGTTCCAGAGTAATATAGTAAGAGAGTGGCGACACTAGCGTTGACTCCCATTGTAATAATGGATTGCGGAAGTGCTCATTCTATCTCAATGGGATAGTTCCAATGTTTGGAACTATAGCCCATATGCACCCGCTTTGCGGCGAGATCAAAGCGTGTCGCTATACTCTCCTACTTTACACTCTGGTTGGTTTATAAACTAATGCCCTTATTGTCACACAAGAGTGTCAAACAAAGGCTGTGAAAATAGCAGATCTACAAGCTCACAATGCGTCGCACTATTTCCAATATTTTGTATGATTTATTTTTTATATATAATACAAAATGAACGTTTTTTTTTGGACATACAAGGTTTCCATAGGACAGCGCCGATATGCTTTCCCTCTAAACCCGCAGCCAGGAACCTGTGGTACCTGTGGTACAAAGCCACGTAACCAAACATGAATTAACATGTCACACACGCCTGGCATTTCTAGACTAGATCAGGGGTTCTCAACCCGTGGGTCGCGACCCCTCGGGGGGTCGCCAAATTATTTTAGGGGGTCCCCAAATTATTTTCAAAAAAATCTTTCACGATTTTAAAAAAATAGCAGACCTACAAGCTCGTAGCGCGCCACTCGGTGGCGCGCTATGAGCTTGTAGATCTGCTATTTTTCAATAGCTAAATTATAACTTAATATAACTTAAAACACCAAAAGGGGTTCCCGCCCAAAATGGTTTAAGGTTATTGTAGCAGTCAATTTATATTGGGGGTCGGGAGGGGGCGGGGCGGGGGTCCCGAGACGTTGCCAAAGCATTTCCGGGGGTCCCCGGCCAAAAACGTTGAGAACCCCTGGACTAGATGTTACTTAGGAAGGATGGGGGTACCCCTCCTCTCGGCTCGAAACTAGCTTATGCTGTAGTGGGGCAATACTGTTTGTGGTACAACGTTTCCTATGTCCCATTTCCCCTGTCTGTGGTTTTCAGCCCCTGCCGTGTCTGCGTTGTATCTGCCAATCTGCCAGTAAAACAAGAAGTGAGAGCATTTTGGCACGGACAGATTTACTGCTTAGTCGACAAACATTATTTCCATCCGTGCCGTTTCCATCCTCAGCGCGTCGGCTCATCGCAGAGGAATTTCACCAGAGAGGGGGAGAGAGAGAACGGAGAGAGAGTCGAAAGACAGAGGGAGAGAAGGAAATGAAAGGGAGATGTGTGGCGTTTACCTGCTAATACAGTAGAAGGCCACCAGGCGAAACAGGTCGGCAAAGCTGATTCCTGATCCCTCCAGAGAAAAGGCTGCAGGCAGATGCAACAGACACACAGTTCAATCTCTAAACTGTAGTAAGGTCCATCTGACTACACAGTTCTGGACTGAATACTCACACACCTACTGCAACAGCAATAGTTTCAACAGACAATACAAACTGAGTGGTCCAACATTGACTTTTGGTATTAAAAGCAAACAAACAAAAGAAGCGACAGTAAGGGGTTAACTGTCTGTGTCAGCTTCTCTACCCACTAACAGCCGCCCTGTAAATTCAGTACGGGTCTGTTAACATCAAGAAGAGTGTAAAAACTGAACCAAATGTACCCCTAAGTGTCCGGTTTTGGTTCCATTTGTACACTCTCAAGAGTTAAATTAAAGGTGGTTGCACACCGGCCGCGTTTTTCGGAAAACCGATGGAGAAACGCCGCTTAAAAATCTGAATTCGCGCTCGGTGTGTGGGGACTTTTACACTGAGGATTTGACACTGACAGTGTAGTTTGGGGTCCCAGAGATAAGAATCTTATCAAATGGGGGGGGGGGGGGGGGGGGGTCTGTGGCCTAATGTAAAACTTGAAATCCTTGAAATGACAAAGGCTGAGAACCACTGGTCTTGTTAACACAACAATGGTTGTGCTTTACAATTTACAATTTAGGCATTTAGCAGATGCTCTTAATCCAGAGCGACTTACATTAAGCAAGAACAAAAAGCATGGGAATACATCACATATATAAAAAGCATTTATCAAGAAACATGCGTAAGCTAAGAACGTAACTAGAACATATCTATATATAATGACACTATACATATAAGCTATACATATATATTATACTATGCTGTACTGTTATTGTGCTGTCTACATGACATGCTATAAGTCTGTTTCAAATGCTATCTAAGTCTAAAAAGTGCTGTCTAAGGGGGTAGGGTAAGTGCTATGGGCCATGGTGGAGTCTGAAAAGGTGGGTTTTCAAACTACGGCGGAAGATTGGGAGTGATGCTGCAGTTCTGATTGCAACGGGAAGTGCGTTCCACAGTTTTGGGGCCAGAAGGGAGAAGAGTTTGGGACGTGTGGAGCGTTGTCCCGGACGGACTACAGCTGACCCAGATCTGAAGGCCAAACCGCAGGCCGACCCCTCCCATCCACTCCACTCCCATGTGTTTTGTCATTCCAAGTGTGGAAAATCCACAGCTTGTATGTCATCACTCTGGCACTACCACTGTTCCATTTATTCATTCAATATGGGCGCCGAAATCTCTACCAATTACTTCCTCGCCTCAGTATAAAAGGTTAATGCTGAACGCATGTAAAAAAAAAAAAAAATAGTGATAGTGAAACATTATTTTATGCGGATACAACCACAAGACGAGATGTTAAGATTATACAATAACTGGTAGGTAAATAGGAAGGATTGTAAAGTATACTAGAAAAAATGCACATAATACATTGTAAAGAGTATTTACCTAGTTTTGTCAAGGCTTTATTTTGATTGATTTAAAACTTTATTAACAGTTTGTAGAATAAGAACAGTGCTAAGAGGATAAAAAACAAACAAGAAAGCACTATGGCTCGTTTCCACGTTCCATTGGGGTCCTCCCTTTTCAATTCATCAGATTCCATTTAACCCATTCTGGGCGGGAACCCTTTTTGGTGTTTTAGGCATTATGTTGTGTTTTAGCCATTTAAAAATAGCAGATCTACAAGCTCATAGCGCGGCACCGAGTGCCGCGCTACGAGCTTGCTGTCTGCTATTTTTGAAAAATCTTGAAAATGTGTCGCGAATCTTTGACTGTATATTCTTTCAGAGCGAACGTTTTTAACTGAAATCTTTGCTTCTGAGGGGTTCCTGGAACAACATATTTTCAGATGGGGGTCGGCGGCCAATTACATATCATTTTTGGGGTCCTTGACATGAAATATTGAGCTCCACTGACACAGAAACATAGGTATTTCAGAAAACTGTCAGGATTTAAATTTCGACGTCAGGCCTAAATGGGTTAACTCAATGTTGTTGTTTTTTCCACCCCACAACTAATTACAGTTTTGGTTGGACTACCTACATGTATCCCAAGCAAGTTGCAAGTTTATGCAAGTTCTCCAATGGCTTCCTTCCGACAATGCTTTAGAAATGCTTTGGAAAATGGTTGGCAGCAGAGCCAAGTCTATACCGTACCGTGAGTCATGGTCAAAGGGCTACACATGCCAGGCCACCGTTATGGTCATTTAAGACTTAAAGGAGCTTAAATGAGCTGAAAACGTTTGGGAAACGTGTACTTAAAGTTTAACTCAGGGTTTCCCCAAACCTCTTCAGCACGAGACCCAAAAGATAAATATGGTGTTTGAACCCAAACTTACAAAAATACATTATGAATGAATCACACGAAAAGCCCCATTTCAAATCGGTGAAAGTAGCTCAGCCCATTTTTCCTAATGTTTGGGAAACACTACTTGAATACGTTGCGTTGATAGGAAGCTTGCCATCTATGGTACGCACTGTACCGTATATCGTATATGTGGTGTTACAGATGTGAGTCAGACATAATTTGTGGGCCTGGTATCAAAACGTTTAGATACAGACAGTGTCAGTGACGTGTGGTGTGATGATACTCACTGTACTGGCTCTCTTTGACAGGAAAATGACTGATAGGACATTCTGACTCATGTTCCTTCACGCAAACAGACAGGACTTTTCTCTGCAGAGTTGCCGATTTCCTCACCAGGAACACCTGAAATCAGCGGGATAGGATTCACCACAATGAAAAGTGATTCATGTTGTGTGTGCGTGTGTGTGTGTGTGTGTGTAACACTTTTATCACTGCAAGTCCCTCACAGTGCCATGAGTTCACAGAACATCACACCCAAAAAAAAACGTGAATCACTCGCCGTAACGTTGTTGATTTACCCGTGACTTGGTAATATGACTTAAGTATTTGGCTATTTTACTGGAAATACAATAATAGATGTTTTGGGAAGTAAGATATAGTAAGTAACACTATTATACAAATGAATAATATAAATCAGAGTATAACCCGAGGGTCATTTGAGTACTTGCAGGATAAGTCACTAGTTATGCTATATTACGTTACGACTGTTTTTGTGGTCTGTTAGCATTAAAAGTTAACAAGGCAATCCAGGTGTTAATTTAGTTGAGCCACATGTGTCTGGATTTGCCATTTTCAGCACCCTCTGGTGGACCCACACGGCAGTTGCATTGTTGGTAGGAAGAACAGTCAAATTAATAAGTTAAGGCACAATCAGTGATGCATTTAAACAGGTAGTCTCAAAACAAAAATAAAGAATGTATGTTACAGGATCTCTAGACTTCATGTGACCAGCCTGTGACATCAGACATAACCCATGACGTATTGAAATCCAAATTTGGACAAGGTTTCAGCCTGATCGCTCGCTCGCTCGCACGCACGCACGCACGCACGCACGCACGCACGCACGCACACACCCACTGTATCTGTTGTTGTATCCACTAGTCCCTTCCTAACATTTTAGTTTAGTTTTTAATTGTTGACGAAATTGCCAACATATTTAGTCTTAGTTTTAGGAGGAGCCCCCACCGGGAGGACACAGCCCGTTGGGAATACGTGCAGTGATAAATCAACACTGCCAGTGAGGAGCCCCCACCGGGAGGACACAGTGAGGAGCCCCCACCGGGAGGACACAGCCCGTTGGGAATACGTACAGTGATAAATCTCACCCTTCCCGCCCAGATTCCCTTCCCTGAAACACGGGTCAGTTATGTTCATATAGACGAGTGGATCTCAACCTGAGCATCGGGACTTTTAAGACCGTTTTAATACCTTAAAAAAAAGAATAAAAAATAAAGAAAATAAATGAAAAAGGCCATTGCATTACTGCAGTATCAAAGGAAATCAACAAACTATATACTATAAAAACTGGTCAAACATTGGCCAAATTATAAAATTATATGAAAATAGCATTTATACAATATTTATTTGTGGAACCGAGTCAAACTAAATGTAATGCCTCAACTCAATTATGATAATTTTTGCAGGGTCCCCCAGTTCAATTATGATTATTTTGCAGGGTCCCCAGTTCAAAATAGCAGATCTACAAGCTCTGAGCTTGTAGATATGCTATTTTTCAATAGCTAAAGTATAACGTAATGCTCAAAACACCAAAAGGGGTTCCCGCCCAGAATGGGTTAAATACATTTGGAGAAGCGGTGGGTGGGCGCGTGGCCTCACCCCTGGTGGCTGTCCCCCCCTCTACATTAAATACATTTGGAGAAGCGGTGGGTGGGCGCGTGGCCTCACCCCTGGTGGCTGTCCCCCCTCTACGTTAAATACATTTGGAGAAGCGGTGGGCGGGCGCGTGGCCTCACCCCTGGTGGCTGTCCCCACTCTACATTAAATACATTTGGAGAAGCGGTGGGTGGGCGCGTGGCCTCACCCCTGGTGGCTGTCCCCACTCTACATTAAATACATTTGGAGAAGCGGTGGGTGGGCGCGTGCCCTCACCCCTGGTGGCTGTCCCCCCTCTACATTAAATACATTTGGAGAAGCGGCGGGTGGGCGCGTGGCCTCACCCCTGGTGGCTGTCCCCCCTCTACATTAAATACATTTGGAGAAGCGGCGGGTGGGCGTGTGGCCTCACCCCTGGTGGCTGTCCCCACTCTACATTAAATACATTTGGAGAAGCGGCGGGCGGGCGCGTGGCCTCACCCCTGGTGGCTGTCCCCCCCCCCCCCCCCCCCTCTACATTAAATACATTTGGAGAAGCGGTGGGTGGGCGCGTGGCCTCACCCCTGGTGGCTGTCCCCCCTCTACATTAAATACATTTGGAGAAGCGGTGGGTCGGCGCGTGGCCTCACCCCTGGTGGCTGCCGCAGCAGTATGCGCTTGGCCTCCTCCTCGCTGAGTGGCAGCAGCAGCCACACGGCGTGGGTCTGCGTCAGCCGGTCCAGCACGCTCATCCTCCTGCGCAGGGAGTCATACCCAGAATCCCTTTCACCTCCCACCCCGCCGCCACAGTGCGGGGACTGCAGGTACACCCCACTGACCTCACCCTCCAGACTGAGAGAGAGAGCGAGAGAGAGAGAGAGAGAGAGATGAGAAAGTGGGAAACTGTCTGCATCTTGTGGTGGAAATGTGTAGAGCATGCATTCTGATATAAATGACTACAAATAACGATTTAACAACACTAATAATAATAATAATAATAATAATAATAATAATAATAATAATGTCATGCTTTAGCTATTGAAAAATAGCAGATCTACAAGCTCATAGCGCGCCACCGAGTGGCGCGCTACGAGCTTGTAGATCTGCTACTTTTGAAAAATCGAAGAACGACTGACATAGAAACATAGCTTTTTCAGAAAACTGTCAGGATGTAGAAGACATTTTTAGAAGCTGATCTCAGGTCAGAATGGGTTAAAACATAGCCATGTGTGAAAGCTTCTTCTCACCCTTGCAGGACCATAGGCTCTTTATCCTCCTCGGGGGACGTCTGTACCATCTCCTGCTCCAGCTCTCCCAGCTCCGACGCAAACGTGTCGATCAGCTGGGGAAGACAAACGGCCGAGGCTTTATCAGCACGTCATAATATCAACGAAGGAAAAAGGCCATGAGACGAAAGAGGAAATGAAATGGAGACCCCGGGTGGGATGGCGGCGGTGATGCGGTTCTCGTCCGACTCCTGTCCAAACTAAGGCAGGGAAAAACTTTGTCCTATCCTGTGTATGTTACATCACTTCCTACAGGAAGCCTGTAGACAAAGCCACAACAATAATGAGCCACATACACACACACCCAGATACACGTCCATTCCACACACACCTCTCCTCGGTGGAAACCTTGTTGTATGTCCCAACGCCGCTACGTTTCAGGAAATGGAAAAAGGAATCTGTGGATGTATTTGTTACTTTGTCAGAAGCTCTTTTTTCTCCTTTCTTCTAAAAAAAAAGTCTTCTAAATCCAAACAGTTTTCTGAAAAACTCATGTTTCTATGTCAGTGGTTCTCACCCCCCCCCCCCCCCCCAAAAAAACAAAGATTTGAGTTAAAAACGTTCGCTTTGAAAGAATATATAGTTAAAGATTTGCGCCACATTTTCACAAATTTTCTAAAAAATAAATTAAAAGCTCGTCCTTTCCCGTCCTTTAGAAGAAAAATAAATAAATTAAAAGCCACATACATTATTCTGAGCAAATCACACCGTGCTACACCACGGCACATAGTGAGCTTGTAGATTGCCTGTTTCCACTGCTATTGACACTCATGACATTGTCATACGACTAAGTATAAAATACAGCATACATTCATGAAATATACTGTATAAAATATGAAATGACTGTACAGATATACACACAGGCTCGCCGCGCACACACACAGGAAAATAGACAGACACAAAAACAGACACCATTTTCCGTCCACCTTATCTGAACTTCAACTAAGATCGTTGTAAACAACAAATCTGCGGAAATGTAAACATCTGCATGATAGCTCCAAACCAAAAAGGGAAATGGAGGAAGTGGTCAAGAGGACAGGGATAAGGTTTTGACCCATAACCTCATCCTTATCAGTCACGGCTATTTCTAGGAGGAGACGGATAAGGATTGTGGTTGGCAGGCCTTCTGCTCTGGATTATATTAGTCAAACAGAAGCAGAACGGGACAAGATCCAATAATCTACATAGCCCGGCTTTATGTTAACTGCATTTACACAACAGTTAGTTCCAGTCTAGTAATTTAATTGGACAAGAGGCATTTCATGATGTTTTCCATTCTAATTGATACAAAAAAGACAATTATAAAACATTGAAGTCATTCAATAAGATTTCACCAACTGCACACTCGTGCCAGCAGCCGATTAACAGCCCAGATGATATACTGTAGTACACTAAAGTATAACAGCACTATCTTCTCCTGTGATAGTGCTTAAATGTAGTTTTGTCTACAATCTAGCTTTGAAATGACAATGCTTTTCAAAGCCCACTTGATTATAAGGATAGAGACACGCACTGTTACTACTGTAACAGTGTCTTTGCAGGTGTCCAATAATTCTGTACCAACCTGTAATGGTTGAGGCAAGCGTTGTCTGAGACACTTGCATTATAAGATCGAGGTTTAATACATGACCTCAAGTACATTAACGAAAGCAGCGAGAGGAGCATATTTGCAGATAAGAGATGCCCGTGCTACTGAGCCAAGCTGTGACCATAACAATACATTCAGTAAATATCAGGTCAGCATACATTGGGGTCTTGGAATATTCAGACTGCTGAGGCATTTCACAAGGAGAAGGACAAATCGCATCTTTGCATTCTTAAGGACAAAGGTGAACAATACAATAACAATATATAAAGTGTCATTAAAAGTTATTGATAGGACAGTAGGCAGACAGGAAATGCCGGTGTAGCTAAAGGTGGCCGTACACTAGCCGATAATCGGGCATTTTTGACGCTCGGGGGGTGCCCGACTCAATCGGGAGCGATTCTCGGGCATAAATTATCGTCTAGTGTGAGTGTATTAAAAAGATCCAATCGTAATCCCTCCGATCTGCTCGGGGCTGCTCACAGACCGATCGGGATCGGCCCGATCAACATCAAGAATGTTTGATATTTGCGCCCGAGGTGCGCCCGAGTTTTAAACTCGTGTAGTGTGTGCTGTATAAAATAATCGGATAAAATAATCGGGCCCGATTATCCTGTAGTGTGTGGTGCTATCAGATTTCAGATTGAAAAAAATCGGCTAGTGTAAGGCCACCTTAAGTGCCCGGACCGATATGCCAGTGGTCTGGGCCATATGATATGGTGTCATTAAAACAGACCGCTATGCCAGTGGTCTGGGCCATAAGGTGTCATTAAAACAGACCGCTATGCCAGTGGTCTGGGCCATAAGGTGTCATTAAAACAGACCGCTATGCCAGTGGTCTGGGTCATAAGGTGTCATTAAAACAGACCGCTATGCCAGTGGTCTGGGCCATAAGGTGTCATTAAAACAGACCGCTATGCCAGTGGTCTGGGCCATAAGGTGTCATTAAAACAGACTGCTATGCCAGTGGTCTGGGCCATAAGGTGTCATTAAAACAGACCGCTATGCCAGTGGTCTGGGCCATAAGGTGTCATTAAAACAGACCGCTATGCCAGTGGTCTGGGCCATAAGGTGTCATTAAAACAGACCGCTATGCCAGTGGTCTGGGCCATAAGGTGTCATTAAAACAGACCGCTATGCCAGTGGTCTGGGCCATATGGTGTCATTAAAACAGACCGCTATGCCAGTGGTCTGGGCCATAAGGTGTCATTAAAACAGACCGCTATGCCAGTGGTCTGGGCCATAAGGTGTCATTAAAACAGACCGCTATGCCAGTGGTCTGGGCCATATGGTGTCATTAAAACAGACCGCTATGCCAGTGGTCTGGGCCATAAGGTGTCATTAAAACAGACCGCTATGCCAGTGGTCTGGGCCATAAGGTGTCATTAAAACAGACCGCTATGCCAGTGGTCTGGGCCATAAGGTGTCATTAAAACAGACCGCTATGCCAGTGGTCTGGGCCATAAGGTGTCATTAAAACAGACCGCTATGCCAGTGGTCTGGGCCATATGGTGTCATTAAAACAGACCGCTATGCCAGTGGTCTGGGCCATAAGGTGTCATTAAAACAGACCGCTATGCCAGTGGTCTGGGCCATAAGGTGTCATTAAAACAGACCGCTATGCCAGTGGTCTGGGCCATAAGGTGTCATTAAAACAGACCGCTATGCCAGTGGTCTGGGCCATAAGGTGTCATTAAAACAGACCGCTATGCCAGTGGTCTGGGCCATATGGTGTCATTAAAACAGACCGCTATGCCAGTGGTCTGGGCCATATGGTGTCATTAAAACAAACCGCTATGCCAGTGGTCTGGGCCATAAGGTGTCATTAAAACAGACCGCTATGCCAGTGGTCTGGGCCATAAGGTGTCATTAAAACAGACCGCTATGCCAGTGGTCTGGGCCATAAGGTGTCATTAAAACAGACCGCTATGCCAGTGGTCTGGGCCATAAGGTGTCATTAAAACAAACCGCTATGCCAGTGGTCTGGGCCATAAGGTGTCATTAAAACAGACCGCTATGCCAGTGGTCTGGGCCATAAGGTGTCATTAAAACAGACCGCTATGCCAGTGGTCTGGGCCATAAGGTGTCATTAAAACAGACCGCTATGCCAGTGGTCTGGGCCATAAGGTGTCATTAAAACAAACCGATATGCCAGTGGTCTGGGCCATAAGGTGTCATTAAAACAGACCGCTATGCCAGTGGTCTGGGCCATAAGGTGTCATTAAAACAGACCGCTATGCCAGTGGTCTGGGCCATAAGGTGTCATTAAAACAGACCGCTATGCCAGTGGTCTGGGCCATAAGGTGTCATTCTATCTACCATATTTCCTCACACACAGGTTTCCCTAAAACAATTGATCAGATGACTGCAGAGTCTATATTTTACCAAGTGGATCATATCACTCCAGTTCTTTACTCTGCCTTCCTGTCAAATAAATGATGATTTCACAATACTACCATTGGTTTATAAAGCACTGAAAGGTTAATGGACAAAATACATTTCTTGGGAATGATCATGGACCAATGAACCATCTCTAAGGTCATCTGGGACAGGTCTGCTTTCCATCCCCCAGAGTCAGAACTAAATGTTATATATATATATTCAGCATTCACTACATATCTGGAACAATCTCCCAGAGGACTGCAGGTCTGATACAACTCACAGTACTTTTAAATCAAGGCTAAATAATACCTTTCCGTTTGCTGCAGCCTTTTATAATAATACCTTTCTGTTTGCTGCAGCCTTTTTCTGAGTAAAAGAAAAACTGAAAATTGCACACGGTAAGTTTGTTCTCTTATTCTTTCCTGTTTATTTTTCATTCAAATGTCATTTTATAATGTTTTTCTCTTACTTAATGGTTTATGTGAAGTCCTCGAAATTGCCTTGTTGAAAAGAAAGTGTGCTTTACAAATAAACTTGCCTCGCCTTGCAGCAGGTTTATTTTTCTAAGGAATTGGAATGCTTGATATCATCTCGTCCCCACAGCTCCGCTTCACTTCTACAGAGGTATTACGACACAATTCAAGGGCATGTTAACCCATTTTGACCTGAGGACGATTCTACACATGCCTTCTAATTCCTGACAGTTTTCTGAAAAACCCATGTTTCTGTGTCAGTCGTTTTCAAACATTTTCATGTCAAAGACCCCCAAAACTAGACCCCCATCTAGAAAACATGTTGTTCCAGAGACCCCTCAGAAGCAAAGATTTGAGTTAAAAACTCGCTCTGAAAGAATATATATTCAAAAGTTTCGGGCACATTTTCACGAATTTTCAAAAATAGCAGACCTACATTAGCAGTAGATCTGCTATTTTTCAATAGCTAAAGTATAACATAATGCTTAAAACACCAACAGGGGTTCCCGCCCAAAATGGGTTAAACCTCTTCTCAGATATCTGAACTGACGTTGAAACTTGCATGAATTTGTACACGGTGTTTCCCAAACATTTTCAAACCAGCATCCCTATATTGTGCCTCTCATTGGCAAAGAAAAAAAAAAGATTGGAAATACAATTTGATGGCACCATTTCTAGAATGAACAGTTCAGTAACCTGTCTACCAGTGATATGGATTCCAAGATAAATATATAATAAATAAAGTTAGCATGCTGAAATTGAAGACACTGTGTCAATAACAAAATAAATCACACCCGTGTGAAGGCGAGTGGTGCAGTTCTGGCGGAAGTTCCAGACCCACAGGAACGCACCCAGGGTGCCGCCCCGATACCGGCGTGCCGCCCCGTGTCCGAAACGGTTGAGAAATGACAGTTACCGTGTGGGGGTCCCTCTACTGTACCCTCTACTGTACTGTACTGTCACTGTACTGTACTGGCACACCCGAAATCATCATATATACGGTTAATGTGTGCGTGTGTGTTTGTGTGTGTGTGTTAGGTTGCGCACAGGTGGTGAAAAACAACCATGCTGTTTTCGTGCTCAGACGCACCCAGCCAGGCACACACACACATAGCTCCGTAAGGGAGTGGTTGCACCACTCAACAACATCTTGTTTTAATTTACCAAATCTGCCTACCTACAGTAACTGTCCACAGCCCTCCTCTGAGACACAGAGCAACTAGACAGAAATGGTGCCGTCTTACAATGAGGACCAATTATACAAAGATACTAACTACACTATACTAACTGCCCCGCCGATAGGATGGTTCTGTATACCATGAGGACCTTCTGTTTTTGTATTTGGTGTTATGTGCTCTGTGTTGTTTTTGATGTGGGTGTTTGAACAGACAGTGGTCCTTTAAGTGGTCCCCAAATGACCCCTGGGGTGGGGGGTCTCAAAGTGGGGTTGGTCCCCATTCCCCACTTTTGAGAACCACTGCTTTGTAGGAAAAAGCGTTGGCACACCTAGAAACCAGGCGTCTGCACAGGTGCGTAGGCCAGTGGACATCAATGAAACCAGGCGTCTGCACAGGTGCGTAGGCCAGTGGACATCAATGAAACCAGGCGTATGCACAGGTGCGTAGGCCAGTGGACATCAATGAAACCAGGCGTATGCACAGGTGCGTAGGCCAGTGGACATCAATGAAACCAGGCGTATGCACAGGTGCGTAGGCCAGTGGACATCAATGAAACCAGGCGTATGCACAGGTGCGTAGGCCAGTGGACATCAATGAAACCAGGCGTATGCACAGGTGCGTAGGCCAGTGGACATCAATGAAACCAGGCGTATGCACAGGTGCGTAGGCCAGTGGACATCAATGAAACCAGGCGTATGCACAGGTGCGTAGGCCAGTGGACATCAATGCAAGGAATGAAAATACACCCGCACACTGTGTATCTGCTCGGTACATGAGTATTTACACTGTGTATCTGCTCGGTACATGAGTATTTACACTGTGTATCTGCTCGGTACATGAGTATTTAACTGTGTATCTGCTCGGTACATGAGTATTTAACTGTGTATCTGCTCGGTACATGAGTATTTAACTGTGTATCTGCTCGGTACATGAGTATTTAACTGTGTATCTGCTCGGTACATGAGTATTTAACTGTGTATCTGCTCGGTACATGAGTATTTAACTGTGTATCTGCTCGGTACATGAGTATTTTCTTTTAATAATGCAACGTTTCGGTCCCTCCGGACTAGAGATGCTCCGATAATCGGCCGATCGGCAATTTACCCTATATGTGATCAGCAATTTACCCTATCTATAGAAACCGATCTTTTACACTATTTAAGTGGTATAAATGTCAATCAGATATATAGTATAATATCATTTTGCATTTTTGTGACAGGCCTAAACATTCTCCCCTTCCTCCCCACACACAGGAACAGTTTAGATGTGGGTTTTGACATAATTATGATAATTTTGGAAATATTCAAATTTGCCTCTTACGCACAAGATCAGTATCGGCCATATCGGTATCGGCCGATCATGAGAAAAACAATCGGTGATCGGGATCGGCCCCAAAAAATCGGGCCCAAAAAACCTGATCGGAGCATCCCTACCTTCTTCAGAACCACTGCTTTAAACATGACAGAGAAACAGGCAATGCTTTGCCACCTTGGCAGTCTGTCACCATTATGTCTGGTTCTGATATAACCCACTAGGAGGCATCATTTTCAAGCGTTTCCAGCACATATGGAAGGCTCCAGGCCAGACCACTGTGACCACAGGCCCCTGTAATTCCCCCTCAGAAAAAAAAGGACGACTGGAGCCAGTTCTGTCTCCCCCAAAAGCTCACTCTGTCAGCGTAATGTTGTATTATACCGTACACAGCAATCATGAGTCAGCCGGTTATCTGCAGCTGTGAGATCTACGCAGTCACTAAATGAGGCTACTGGTGGTCAACTCAGAAACCTAACACAGTCTAAAAATGTCCTCAACGTTGACACACTTTGATAGATTTTCTTTTTAAGATAGCCTGTGAGCCTACATCCAACTGACAGTGAAGTGACAATGTAAGGACTTTAGCTTATTTAGACCTGAAAGTTGGCTGGAACGTATCCGTGTTGCCTTTAGCCATTATTTAAAACGTTAGCTGTTGAAAAATAGCAGATGCTCGTAGCAGAAGCTCGTAGCGCGGCACCAAGTGCCGCGCCACGAGCTTGTAGATCTGTGATTTTTGAAAAATCGTGAAAATGTGTGCAAATCTTTGAAAATATATTCGTTCACAGCAAACGTTTTTAACTCAAATATTTGCTTCTGGGGGGTCCCTGGAACAATATATTTTCAGATGGGGGTTGGCGGCCGATTACAGATAGTTTTTGGGGTCCTTGACATGAAAAGGTTTGAGAACCGCTGACATAGAAAACTATGTTTTTCAGAAAACTGTCAGGATTTAGAAGACATTTTGTTAAATCAACCTCATGGTCTAAATGGGTTAAATACTTTTTTAATACCTAAAAAAAAAGAAAGAAGAAAAGAAAAGACAGGGAAAAAAACATTACTGGATCAAAAGTAATCAACAAACTATACTATCAAAAGTAAAAAAGAACTGGTCAAACATTGGCCAAATTGTCAAATCATATAAGAAAGAGGCAAACATTGTGAAAATAGCCGGTCTACAAGCTCACAAGGCCTCGCAACACCAGACGATGCAAGCTTGTAGATCTGCTATTTTCAGAATATTTATCTGAGTCAAACATAACGTAACGACCCCAACCCGATACAGCCTCAGATGCGACCGTTATGCCCATACATGGTCATGTGCATATTTATAAGACCGTCTTCAAACGTGGCATGGGTATCATCGAGGAGTCAAGAGAGTGGGATAGAGTCGTTTGGATTATACGGTTGTCCAGAACAGCCGATCCAACCGATACGCCCATTCATGGGCATGCAAAATAGGGATCTCCATATACTGTATGATCATATAACGGACAAGGACCGACACATACGGAGATCACCATGTGGGCACCAAAGGGACACAGACAGACAGACAGACAGACAGACAGACAGACAGACAGACAGACAGACAGACAGACAGACAGACAGACAGACAGACAGACAGACAGACAGAGCGGGTACTCTTGACAAAGCCCCCGACACAATGACTCAGACATAATATCGGCGGTATACAAAGTAGGTGTGAGGGCCGCGTAGCTCTAGTATAGTAGAACTAGATAATCTACCTTTTTTTATTATTTCTGAAACCATTTTGTAATAGGGCGACTGAAGCCAGAGGCTATGGTTATTTAGGGGACTTTGGCATGGAAATGTTTGGGAACAAAACGAGGCTACTACTGCATTTGCTACAAGGGGCTAGAGGTAGAGGAGGTGTGGAATAAAGTTCCTCACACACCAGCAGTGTGCTGAACCCATTTAGGCCTGACATCATCTGAAAAAATATATATTTAAAGATTTGTGCCTCATTTTTACGATTTTTCAAAAATAGCAGACCTACAAGCTCGTAGCGCGCCACTCGGTGGCGCGCTATGAGCTTGTAGATCTGCTATTTTTCAATAGCTAAACTGTAACATAATGCTTAGTTAAAACACCAAGGTACCAACCAGCACATCGGGAGCAATTTGGGGTTCAGTGTCTTGCCCAAGGACACTTCGACATGTAGCCAGGAGGAGCCGGGATTCGAACCGCCGACCCATGGATCATTGGACGACCTGCTCTACCTCTTGAGCCACAGCCGCCCCAATGTGAATTAATCGCATGAAATAAACACCCTCGGTGTGTAAAGGAACTAAAGAAACAGCAATCACAGATGAAAGGAAATTCTTCAGCCAGAAAATGAAGGTCAGTGAGTGAACACACCAGTTATTATGAATGCACTGCGGAGCGCTAATGGCAATACATACAAGCACGGGCCTTGTTTAACACCGCTGACTTTTATAGCGATGGAAAACATTGTATGCCCAAAAACCATTACTTTTCAGGAACTGGAAAAGAACTGGAGAACCTGTGTTCCATATAGTGTAGTTATTATTTAGTCACAAGACAGATATTTAACCACTTTCAACCTGGCGTCCCTATTTTGGGCATGTCATTACATTTTCCAAAATGTGAAAAACGAATTCAACAATTCACAAAAAAAGAATTTCAATAGTGAAAATAAACTACAATACAATAACTACGGAAACTACTTTTACGACGACTTTTGCACGACACTGTCATACAAAATATGACTGTCAAATAAAAATAGGTCATTAAGTTATGAAAAAACAAGGTTTCCGCCCGACAGTGACCAAACGAGTGCTACTGTATACCAAGAGAGGCACAGGAATAGAAACTCCTGTCATCTACTCTGTTTCCTGTCCATATACACAGAAGATGGAGAACGTTTTAGGTTGTAGCGCGCACACACACACACACACACACACACACACACACACACACACACACACACACACACACACACACACACACACACACACACACACACACACACACACACACACACACACACACACACACAGAGAGGGAGAGAGAGAGAGAGAGAGGAGAGGAGACCCACATGGGTCCAGGCTTGAGAGCGTATGAGTTGACCCACATGGGTCCAGGCTTGAGAGCGTATGAGTTGACCCACATGGGTCCAGGCTTGAGAGCGTATGAGTTGACCCACATGGGTCCAGGCTTGAGAGCGTATGAGTTGACCCACATGGGTCCAGGCTTGAGAGCGTATGAGTTGACCCACATGGGTCCAGGCTTGAGAGCGTATGAGTTGACCCACATGGGTCCAGGCTTTTACACTGTCAGGGCAGTATTATGCGTGTCTTAAGTACCAGGTCTTATTACTTAACTTAAGACCTGGAGGCGTGATCAATGCCATTTGGCTATTCTGAGTGGCCAAACAGCATTGACCACGCCTCCAGGTCTTAAGTTAAGTCATAAGACCTGGTACTTAAGACACGCATAATACTGCCCTCAGAGTTAAATTGATTTGACTGCGGATTTGACTCTGCATGGGAGGCGTTCAGGGAACCCAGGATTTGACTCTGCATGGGAGGCGTTCAGGGAACCCAGGATTTGACTCTGCATGGGAGGCGTTCAGGGAACCCAGGATTTGACTCTGCATGGGAGGCGTTCAGGGAACCCAGGATTTGACTCTGCATGGGAGGCGTTCAGGGAACCCAGGATTTGACTCTGCATGGGAGGCGTTCAGGGAACCCAGGATTTGACTCTGCATGGGAGGCGTTCAGGGAACCCAGGATTTGACTCTGCATGGGAGGCGTTCAGGGAACCCAGGATTTGACTCTGCATGGGAGGCGTTCAGGGAACCCAGGCCTGATGGAAAGAGTTGTCTAGAGTCTAGACATATGAGTCTAATAAGTGTGACGCTCCTGTTAGATATGGATAGTAAGTTACTACAGTAGTATGTGTGCACAGAGAGACCAACTCTTTTGCAATGGCGGATGGTGGAACCTAGCTAGCCTGCCGGCGGATTACGGTCTGGAGAGGCTCAATTGTACGCCCATTTCCTACACCAGAGAACTGGTGTGGCCAATCGGGACACGGTATGCAATATGGGCGGGCTTTGGTACAGTGACGTTCAATGCTTGAGACCTTTGACTGACAGAAGTTCTGACCAATTGCGTCAAGAGAAAATGTTTGAACCCGCCCCCCGGGAAACAAGATCCATACACAGCATCTCCAGACTCAAATATCACACGACAGTGTGATTTGAGTCTGGCTTATTAGCCAGGCTAGAACCTAGCAGCAAACACTAGAGTTGCAGATATACTAGAAAAGCTCACGCCAACTCATGTTGTGAGTTTGTAGATCTGCTAATGCGCTTTTTGTCTTTGACATAGTATAAAAGGCCATAACAACTTGAACCCTAGCGGCCCAATTTTGAGGGCAAACATTCGGCAAAAAATAGCCTATCTACAAGCTCACAATGCTCACAATGTGACCCGGCGTACTGTTACAGTTTGGCAATTATCTGCAAAGATTTGGTATAGACTCAGAGAGAAAAAGGAGGAGGCCTAGTACAGACCCCTGAGGGACTCCGGTCAAACAGAGCACATAGGGATAAAGTGTGTTTAGGTGCAATGCTGAGTCTACATCCTGATAGTCTTGCTGCCTCCATCACAAGAAACCCACCAGTGCATGCAGGGATAACATCTATGATTCCTTCTAAAGTTTAATGAAATCCCCTTCGGTCCAGTGAAGCGGAGATGCTGTTGAGAAGCCCATTTTGGGGCGGGAACCCCTTTTGGTGTTAGCATTATGTTATGCTTTAGCTATTGAAAAATAGCAGATCTACAAGCTCATAGCGCGCCACCGAGTGGCGCGCTATGAGCTTGTAGGTCTGCTATTTTTTTTAAATCGAAGAACGACTGACATAGAAACATAGCTTTTTCAGAAAACTGTCAGGATGTAGAAGACATTTTTAGAATCTGATCTCAGGTCAGAATGGGTTAAATAGACAGCTCAAAGTAGGGCATTAGGATCTACAGACTGCTGTGTGTGTGTGTGTGTGTGTGTGTGTGTGCGCGCACGCGTGCGTGCGTGCGTGCGCGTGCGTGCGTGCGCGTGCGTGCGTGCGTGTGTGTGTGTGTGTGTGCACGCACTCGCAATATTTGTTTGGTGTTTTCAATATTGTGTACACAAACACGTGGACAGGTAAGGTAAAATTAAACAAAACAAAAACATCACTTTCACAGTGCACACATGTGTCAGACACTCAGCTCACATGAGCGCTGCGCACAGAATTTTCATTCGTCAGCAAGCACAGCCTAAACATGGATTTTGGATTTTTGCTAGCAGGTAAACTGCCACTGCTGGCCAACTTAAAGAAAAATATAGGCCTATGGTAGTAAATAGTAATTATTAAACTACCTGCGCTGCTCGCGCATCAAGGGATTGAGATAATTGCTAGGCAATGTGATGTGTATCTACAGTATCTAGTGTTTCATTTAACTGGAAGAGTTACATTTTTCCTTCCTACACTATCATAGTATGTACTTTGTTTACCGGTGTTCCCCAGGCATCTATACTTGGTCTCTTCCTTCTTTCTTTTTTTCTCTCTACACCAAATAAATCTCTTTTCGGAAAATGACAGATCTTCAAGCTGACATTGTGGTGTTTCGCGACATGTTGCATGCTTGTAGATCCGCAATGTTTTTCAGAATGATATGCGCATACAGGTGCTATGGCTTGCACATAATAGGGACTCTAGGGTTACCGTCTGGAGATATAGAAGTGGAGCAAGTGAGAGTTAAACAATCCAGCAGAAGTCTGAGTAAGTAGTTCTGCAGAAGCAGTTGAGCCGTACACACTCAGATATGACATAATGACTGGCCAGAATATTATCCGCTTGTGTCATCTGACCCTGAAACGATTCAGGCTGACTGAGACCGAAGCACAGAAAGACAGAGTAGAGCCTGAGACCGAAGCACAGAAAGACAGAGTAGAGCCTGAGACCGATGCACAGAAAGACAGAGTAGAGCCTGAGACCGAAGCACAGAAAGACAGAGTAGAGCCTGAGACCGAAGCACAGAAAGACAGAGTAGAGCCTGAGACCGATGCACAGAAAGACAGAGTAGAGCCTGAGACCGATGCACAGAAAGACAGAGTAGAGCCTGAGACCGAAGCACAGAAAGACAGAGTAGAGCCTGAGACCGAAGCACAGAAAGACAGTAGAGCCTGAGACCGAAGCACAGAAAGACAGAGTAGAGCCTGAGACCGAAGCACAGAAAGACAGTAGAGCCTGAGACCGAAGCACAGAAAGACAGAGTAGAGCCTGAGACCGATGCACAGAAAGACAGAGTAGAGCCTGAGCTCTTAGATCGGCTATTTTGGAACAATACTCAATATGGAATAAGTGGTTCAATTATAGTTAATATGTTCTCAAATACAAACGTCCATCAAATCTAAGTCATTCAAATTGATTTGAACATGTTGCCGTTTTGGACCAACTACGGGTCAATACATGGGTAATCGGTGGTACCAGAGTATCGGTCGGGATCCGCACGCGAGACCTGGCTCATTATCCGTCTGTAAACGCCTCCTCTTCCTGCAGCAAGGCGACGGACTGGTTTAATGAGCCGGAGATGTTGACATACTGCAATATTACTGCATGCTCCTTCATTATCTGCTATCACAACTGCTGTGTGTGTGTGTGTGTGTGTGTGTGTGTGTGTGTGTGTGTGTGTGTGTGTGTGTGTGCGTGCGTGCGTGCGTGCGTGCGTGCGTGCGTGCGTGCGTGACGTGCGTGACGTGCGTGTTCTGTGTTTCCGTCAGTGTGAATGAGGGATAGCGTGCGCATGGGGAACTACATGCACTGATGCACCCGAGTGACTGTAGAGGGCGAATGTTAGAAAGAGAGACATGGGGAAAATTAGAAGGGGAACGAAGCGAGAAAGAGCAAATAGGGTGAAAACGTTTTAGGACTCCAGTGCGTGCGTGCGTGCGTGTGTTGTGCGTGCGTGCGTGTTTGTCTGGTGTCCAACAAATGCAGCTGGCATTCTTCATTCCCGTTTCTCCCCCAGTAAAAACGTGAGACTACAACATTATGACAGTGAGACTAGGAAAGTTCATCTGGATGGATGGATGCAACTCTGAATAGTCATGGATCAATGTGTTATTACTCTGTGACTGGGAGCATTAGAAACCAAAGCGTGGTATTCTAATAACATGAAGAAGATCAAGTACAACTACAAGCCATGGCGAAATAAATACATAAATAAATACATCTGGATTCAAAACAGAGATTGAGCAAGAACTGCTCACATAATGATAAACAGATGCAGACGGACAGCAGACGGCAAACACGGAAAGGAATGCAAACAGAAATGATGACGAAACAGCCAAACAGTTGTTCATGCAGCCAGACCTCCATCTGGCCACAGACCTCCATCTGAATGAATGTGTATTTGGCCACAGACCTCCATCTGGCCACAGACCTCCATCTGAATGAATGTGTATTTGGCCACAGACCTCTGAATGTGTATTTGGCCACAGACCTCCATCTGAATGAATGTGTATTTGGCCACAGACCTCTGAATGTGTATTTGGCCATAGACCTCCATCTGAATGAATGTGTATTTGGCCACAGACCTCCATCTGAATGAATGTGTATTTGGCCACAGACCTCCATCTGAATGAATGTGTATTTGGCCACAGACCTCCATCTGAATGAATGTGTATTTGGCCACAGACCTCCATCTGATCGAATGTGTATTTGGCCACAGACCTCCATCTGAATGAATGTGTATTTGGCCACAGACCTCCATCTGAATGAATGTGTATTTGGCCACAGACCTCCATCTGAATGAATGTGTATTTGGCCACAGACCTCCATCTGAATGAATGTGTATTTGGCCACAGACCTCCATCTGAATGAATGTGTATTTGGCCACAGACCTCCATCTGAATGAATGTGTATTTGGCCACAGACCTCCATCTGAATGAATGTGTATTTGGCCACAGACCTCCATCTGAAAATATTTTGTGCCAGCCTGCCAGGGGAGCCCAGACAAGATTTCTGTTGTTGAAATGTTCCAAAAATGTTCAAACATTTTCACATTTTTGTTTAAGAGCTTTGGAAAATAGCAGATCTAGCGAGCTTGTTGTATGTAGGGTACACGTGGTCAGACCGATTTTGATGCCATGTCAACTAATTTTGTTGGGGACCCCCTGGAACACCCCCCCCCCCCCCCCCCGGCCTCAAACTGGGCACAATATACGCTGTAGAGTGCATTGCTGGATTTTGGCGGAAGTAACGCTCAAGGAAGTGACGTTTACATTCTCCGTCAAAGTGAAAATATCGTATCCGGGGGAAATAAATCTGACGGATGTTCCGGCCCGACATTCCCGGCTATGCACTCTCTGCCTTATATTGTGACCAGGCTTTTCTCTTCGCAGATGAGCCCTGGACCGAGGCTACCCTGGCCTCACGAACACCTGGGGGTCCCCAGACCCCACTTTGTTAGAACCAGTGTATTAGTTAGTCCAGTGGATGTCGAAGTGGGGTCTCTGGGGACCCCCAGGAGTCCTTGGTCCAGGGGGTCCCCAGCAAAAGTAGTCAATGTAGCATCACAATACATTTTACCACTGTATCTATTTACACGATGGCTATTCAAAGATAGCAGATCTCCAAGCGAAACATGTACATCTGCTATTTCTGAGAAATGTTTAAAAATATTGAAAATGTTTGGAAATACATCAATGGGCAATATGCACACAGAATTCCCTACTTCCATCAATCACAGGTGATACTAATTAAGGCTCTGTTCCATTTAGTGTTCAGTGGTTCTCAAACCTTTTCATTTCAAGGAGGACCCCCATAACTCTGAAAGTGTACAAATGGGTCCATTTGGTTCCATTTGTACACTCTCAGAGTTAATGTGGCCATTTGGAACCCACTCAAGCAGAGTGTTTCCAGTGAGCCAACATGCACAACAGCAGCACCCTGACTCTGTCTGACCATGAATGGAACAGAGCCTTCATTAGTATCATCGGTAACACCAATGGCGTGTGTTGCATAGAGCCCATTTGGTGGTACATGGAACGATAAGGTTTAAGAAGCACTGAGTCGGTTGTTACCTTGAAGAAGCTACCACTCCTGTCCATGGCACCAGGGGGAGGAGGGGTCCCGGGCGGTGTGCAGCACTGGGCCATGTTGATGTTGTTGTGGAGAAGAGTGTCCCCTCCGCGTCCGGCTGGACTGTTTACGTCTGGGCCGGGTCGCTGCAGTCTGCAGCCCTGTGTGTTTACGTCTGGGCCGGGTCGCTGCAGTCTGCAGCCCTGTGTGCGGATCAGACGGACAAAAGCAGACCAGTCACTTTGGGGCTGTGGTGCGACTGTAGGAAATTCCTGCTTTGGCCACAGTCAGGAATACTGAGGTGCTGGTCCGCTGGAATGCTCTCTTTCCCTCTCAGTCTCGCTCTCACGGCCCCCCTCTCTGTCTCTTTCTCCTTCTCTTCCCCTCTAGTCACGTTCATTTTCTTCTCTCCTGTTTGCCCACAGGTTCTGACACACACTCCGAGTCCTCACATATTCTGTCCCCTTCTCAACACTTATTCTTCTTGTCTGAGCTATATTCCTATGCATGTCCTCAAACGCACATCATTCATTTTCCAGCTGGAAGCCATGGACGTTTCCAACAACACCAGAGTGACATCCCACCCACACTGGCAGTAAATGACACGATTCCATATCAAAACCTTGTATGTTCAAGACTGTTCAGGACATGGAAAAGAGAACATGTGTTTATATGGATCCAGTGTCAACCTGGTGTCTCTATTGTCATTAGAGGTGAAGATATTGATATAGAATGGCTAGTTTTGCTACTTTCGCACAGCACTGTCAACACGACAAAGTATAAAATAAGGCATTCATGTATGAGAACAAACAGATGGAATATGGAGATACAAGGTTTCTGCCCAAACAGTGAGGATATTTAAGCAAAATCGATTTAAAATGGTCTTCCTTGCTTCTCCCAACTAGAAAAAAGTTGCTCATTGGAACTGTACAGTGTTCTCTTTTCTTGTTTGTTTGTGTCACACAAGTTCAGCCCATATTGCCCCATGTTCACTCCCCAACACATGGGTCCTCATTCACAAAGGAGAAATACGCAAGAGTGTAACGGAAGCTTAACGGAAGCGTAAACAGATGCGGGAAATTCCGTCCGATCACGCAACGTTGTTTTGCCGTGCAATTCAAAGAGCGATGTGTACCACAGGTACGCAGGTGTATGTTGTGAGGTACGCAGGTGAATGCGAACGGGTGCCAAATGATCGGAAAATCAGCGGATAACTTCATTTGCATTGATCCACGCCCCATTTCACACCATAAAAGGCGTCAAGCATGACTCAGCAGACAGCAGTAAAAAAAACAAAAAATAACTATAGGCCTTACAGCTCAAACGAAATAGAGGTCCTCCTGACGGAATGCAACAAAATAATGATATTTTCCAGTATAGTGGCTTCACAAATTAAAATAAAAATGATTGCTGGAAAGAAATTAGGCTATATTAGGAAATTAAAAGAAAATGATCTGACCATGTCAAGCGCCGGAGCGACGACCACCACCTGCAGTCTCTTTTTTTACATCCATATACCATTACATTTGTGCGTGATTCTTTATATTGTCTATAGCCTACCATTAAACTATATAAATCATTTTCCCAAGCTTACAAAACGGTGAACGCTGCTCCGCACCGCTGCAGCAATGTCAAGCTGACTTACGGTATAAAATGCAGCTTTTTTATTTATTTATTTAAGTTCGGGACCAAGGCAGCAAGCTAGCGTATACTTGGCAATTATATTATAAAGCCTTTTCTTTTCTATTAAACAATTGCTCACTCACACCTTTGCAGAGGTAAAACATATATCCGATATTTTTATCAGAGCTGCATTGATTCATGCGGGGAATAGATTAATATCATCTCACTGTCATCTGTCTGAATGCCATGTGGAGAATGGATTTGTTCTGATCATGGACACGTAGGCATAGGCCTATATAGCTATTTAAAATTTCAACCATATACGGCGGGTAGCCTCCTCTTTGTCAGATCTAAGTGCAGGTTCATTTATGATGATGTCATATTAAAATGATTCGCGAATTTCGCGGGACATTTGGCACCAAACTTGATTGATCTCATCAATATAGTAGCCTACAGCCCAGCTATAAGTTCCCCATATTATAATTAATTCAGGTGCACTGGCTTAAAACTATGACTGGCCGAATTGCACGCTGATGCAATAATGTGGACTTCTATTTTGTTATAGGGCTAATTCATTTTCCAATTAATTCGTACAGTGCAGAATGCAGATAAGTGTATGTTCTTATTATAATTGTGAGTTTGTTTTTTAACATGCAGCGCGAGTCCGCGAGAGCCGATCTACAAGCTCACAACGCGTTGCACTGCGAGTAGAAAGCTGTCAAGTGCAGCGCAATCGCGCATGCTAGAAATATCCTAATAAATAAATAAAAAGGTGTCGGGTTTGCAGGGGCAGTTTCTGTATGGGACTCTAGGCTAACCTGCCTCTAGAATGCATGCATTTAGGCATCCAAGTGATACTTGGCTTTTATATAAGCTATCATTTTTTTATGTGCTGACCAATGTTTTGGACACATTCCTACATATTTTATCTGAGATTTGGGGACTTTTAATTGATTCAGAATGAAGACTAAAGCCTTCTGAATAAATCTACGCAAGCAGTACACGACCCTCTGAGCTGGCGCAGCTTTTAGCGGAGATTCCGACCATCCGACGTCACCGTCAAGTTCACGTTCAAGTTCATGAATTCCCACGTAATGTGGGAATCCACGTAAATGCCTGTCCGCTCACGCTCCGCTCACGTTACGCAACGGTATGAGCGTAAACGCCGTTGTGAATGAGGACCATGGGGTCTATATCTCTGTTGCTTTGTTCACTCCCCAACACATGTCTATATCTCTGTTGCTTTGTTCACTCCCCAACACATGTCTATATCTCTGTTGCTTTGTTCACTCCCCAACACATGTCTATATCTCTGTTGCTTTGTTCACTCCCCAACACATGTCTATATCTCTGTTGCTTTATTCACTCCCCAACACATGTCTATATCTCTGTTGCTTTATTCACTCCCCAACACATGTCTATATCTCTGTTGCTTTATTCACTCCCTAACACATGTCTATATCTCTGTTGCTTTATTCACTCCCCAACACATGTCTATATCTCTGTTGCTTTGTTCACTCCCCAACACATGTCTATATCTCTGTTGCTTTGTTCACTCCCTAACACATGTCTATATCTCTGTTGCTTTGTTCACTCCCCAACACATGTCTATATCTCTGTTGCTTTGTTCACTCCCTAACACATGTCTATATCTCTGTTGCTTTGTTCACTCCCCAACACATGTCTATATCTCTGTTGCTTTGTTCACTCCCCAACACATGTCTATATCTCTGTTGCTTTGTTCACTCCCCAACACATGTCTATATCTCTGTTGCTTTGTTCACTCCCCAACACATGTCTATATCTCTGTTGCTTTGTTCACTCCCCAACACATGTCTATATCTCTGTTGCTTTGTTCACTCCCCAACACATGTCTATATCTCTGTTGCTTTGTTCACTCCCCAACACATGTCTATATCTCTGTTGCTTTGTTCACTCCCCAACACATGTCTATATCTCTGTTGCTTTGTTCACTCCCTAACACATGTCTATATCTCTGTTGCTTTGTTCACTCCCCAACACATGTCTATATCTCTGTTGCTTTGTTCACTCCCCAACACATGTCTATATCTCTGTTGCTTTGTTCACTCCCCAACACATGGGGTCTATATCTCTGTTGCTTTTCGCCTCCGTCCTCCGCTTTCTTTTACAGCTCAGGCTGAAACTATTAGAGCAGCTTTTCTATCTCTGGCAGTGTTTCACGCTATCGGTCCATAAGTGAGCCGGGGCGGGGCGACGCGCAGCCTGTCCATTACACACACACACACACACACACACACACACACACACACACACACACACACACACACACACACACACACACACACACACACACACACACACACACACACAGCCTGGGCGACGCACAGCCTGTCCATTACACACACACACACTTTTATCTCACACAGGAAGGAAGCCGTCGCCCCCTCCATCACAGGGAGACAACACAGCAACATAGATGACAAATGGGACAGAGAATCTGGATGTTTGGACTTTGTCTCCACGAGCGTCCCCCTGCTCTCCACCCCCCCCCCCCCCCCCCCCCCGGAAGGGGCTAAACAACGTACTAGTCATTTGCATTTTTAAGACCGGCCTCCTAAAAAACCTTGGATTGTCCTTGAATAAAAGTTCAAAAACTCTGTTTCATGATTTAGCTGAATTTTCCAGATTTTTGGAAAGACTGAGGAGATCTGAACGTGGCCTATGGTGATAAATCAATGGCAGCCAGCCAGTATCGCATTTCACACAAACGTCCATGGGAAACGTCACATTGCAGACGGCCATGGATGAGTGGGTACAGAAGCTGCTGTCTGGGAACTAGAAGGACGTCGGCTCCAACCTTGGCTAGCAGTTTATATGTTGAAGTGTCCCTGAGCAAGACTCCTAACTGCTCCCTGGGTGCCGTATTAAAGGCATCCACCGCTCCAATTAACGGTGGCAGTGGCGTGCACAGACATTTAGAGGGGCAGGTGCTCAAGTTAAAAAAGGGCACCTTGTGCAGCGCGTGGAACCGGCCGGTTGCCTTAATTCATTTTGGGCGGGAACCCCTTTTGGTGTTAGCATTATGTTATGCTTTAGCTATTGAAAAATAGCAGATCTACAAGCTCATAGCGCGCCACCGAGTGGCGCGCTATGAACTTGTAGCTCTGCTATTTTTGAAAAATAAAAAAAAAGAAGAAAAAAAGTTTTTTTTCCTTTTTTTTTCAAAAGGGCACATTGCCAAAAGGGCAGGGGGTGCTCTAGCACCCCCTAGTGTCTATCTGTGCACGCCACTGAACGGTGGGACAAATTTCACATACGAGCAGAGCAAGTACAGGAATCTATGGGGGAAAAAAAACGTTTTTGGTTTCATAAAAAAGTGTCATAAATATGTTAGTAACAACATATGCAAGACCCCAGTGGTGGAACATATTGAAAAATGCTACTTGCCCAAATGTGATAATAACCATCACATCTGTGATGATGGCTATGGCCGTTTTTACTAGGATTGTTTTTCGTGCAAAACTAATGCTTGCAAAGGATTCAGAATCATGAAAAACTAGTTTGACACGTCACATGCTACTTAATTCAGAATTACATTTTGCCTTACATAGTTTGTTACTGGTACAGTACATCACCTATTTTAAAATTTTTAAGTGGTGCAACCACTTTATTAAGTAGCTTTGTGTGTCCGTGGCTGGCTGGGTCTGTCCGAGCATGAAAATAGCGTTTGGTTGGTTTTCACAACCAAGTGTCACTGTTGCGCAGCCTAACACACACACACACACACACACACACACACACACACACACACACACACACACACACACACACACACACACACACACACACACACACACACACACACACACACACACACACACACACACACACACACACACACACACACACACACACACACACCCCCCCCCCCCCTGGGGGCCCCCACACGGTAACTCTGTCATTTCTCAACCGTTCCGGACGCGGGGCGGCTCGCCAGAACCGGCCCGGCCCCCTGAGCGCGTTCCTGGGGGTCTGGATGTTCCAGGGACACCCCGATGACCCCCGGGTACCCCCACAAGGTAACTTGTGGGGGTACCCGTATAAGGTAACAATACGGGGAAGCAGCTTTTTGCTTCTACGGGCCGACGGCGTGGAACAAACTCCCACTGTACCTTCGACAGGCAGCCTCTGTAGACATTTTTAAAGCACAGCTCAAGACCCACTTCTACACCCTTGCTTTTAATTGATTTGTTTAAAAAAAAAAATGTTATTCATGTCCTCACTGTATTGCATTACTGCTCTTGTTTTTTAATGTTTATGCCTTGCTTTTCTTTTCTTTTTTTTCCTCTCCATTGCTCTGTAAAGCACTTTGAGCTGCATTTCATGTCATGAAAGGTGCTATACAAATAAAGTTTTATTATTATTATTATTGTCTCTCATTTCTCGACAAAAGGAGAGGAGGGCAGGCATGACACATACAGAGGCAGAGAAAGAGAGAGATAAAGAGAGGTCGGGTCGGGTGGGAGAGTGACAGAGAGGGGGAAGGGAGACACAAGGCTTGCAGGAGAGAGAGCCAATAATGATGAAAACAAGCAGAGATTTCCTGGCAGGCCGTCAGGGGTCTGAACAGACAGATAATAGAGATGGGTTCAGCGAGGACTCAAGCTGACTCACGCTACTTTGCTGCAGTGCGCGCCAGTGTCCTGTATAGCGTAAATAGCAGATCTGCAAGTTCACAATGTGTCGCACTGCGATGCGTTGTGAACTTGTAGACCTGCCGTTTTCGGTGCGCGACACCTGCGCTCAACCAAGTACAAATCAGGCTTCGGGTTATCCAGGTATCTCCACGTTGTGTGGATCTTACTGCGAATGACTACAATTTCCTCCCTAAGCTTTGGTTCAGTGGAAATGAAAAAGGGGAGGTGCATGCTGGGAACTGTAGTAAACAAGAGGAGAGCTTCCAGTTTATGCCAGGTAGAGTGCCCTGTTTGTATCTGTAGTCCACATCAGCAGCTTCATTCAACTGCTGTCAGTCATATCCAATATTAACAAGCAAAAACACTGAACCAACTTTAACAGTATGAGTTCATTCAGAACACTAGTGTGTGTGTGTGTGTGTGTGTGTGTGTGTGTGTGTGTCAGTCTCAGCTGCTAGCAAACAAAGACACTTCTGAGCTCTGACTGAGCTAGTCTCGGCCACACAGGAACACAGTCACTGGCACTGCTACACAGGGAAACACTGTTTCTAAGATAACACACACACACACACACACACACACACACACACACACACACACACACACACACACACACACACACACACACACACACACACACACACACACACACACACACACACACACACACACACACACACACACACACACACACACACACAGAGAGAGAGAGGGAGAGAGAGAGAGAGAGAGAGAGAGAAAGAGGAGTGAGAGAAGAGAGGAGAGAGAAAGCGAGCAAGGAGGAAGAGATAGAGAGAAGGAGACAGGGGGTTTTGTCTTGAATAATGAAAGAGACCAACAGGCCATGCTAGTGAGACTGTTCTGTGGTTCCTTTTAAAGCCCATAATGGTGAGAGAGCAGCGTGGGGGACGCTACGCTTCTCCCAGTGGGCGTCATGATACAAGTTCCATGCTAGCACTAATGAATAGCCTCACTGTCTCTCATTGCAACTACTCGCAGGTGTGTGTGTGGGTGTGTGTGTGTGTGTGTGTGTGTGTGTGTGTGTGTGTGTGTGTGTGTGTGTGTGTGGTATGTGCGTAGTGTGTGCATGGGTGTTTTAGGGCTGCAACTATCGATCATTTTCTGATTACATCTTTTTTGAAAAAAAATATCTAATCAAATACATTGATTACTAGTAGATGTGCTCCGATCGATCGGACGATTTTCACTCCAAATGACTCGATCGGTAATTTACCCGATCTGGAGAAACCGATCATTTGTACAATTTAAGTGGTATATCTTTGCGACAGGCCTAAACATTCTCCCCTTCATCCCCACGATGCGACAGGCCTAAACATTCTCCACTTCATCCCCACGACGCGACAGGCCTAAACATTCTCCCCTTCATCCCCACGATGCGACAGGCCTAAACATTCTCCCCTTCATCCCCACGACGCGACAGGCCTAAACATTCTCCCCTTCATCCCCACGACGCGACAGGCCTTAACATTCTCCCCTTCATCCCCACGACGCGACAGGCCTAAACATTCTCCACTTCATCCCCACCATGCGACAGGCCTTAACATTCTGCCCTTCATCCCCACGACGCGACAGGCCTTAACATTCTGCCCTTCATCCCCACGACGCGACAGGCCTAAACATTCTCCACTTCATCCCCACGACGCGACAGGCCTAAACATTCTCCCCTTCATCCCCACGACGCGACAGGCCTAAACATTCTCCCCTTCATCCCCACGATGCGACAGGCCTTAACATTCTGCCCTTCATCCCCACGACGCGACAGGCCTTAACATTCTCCCCTTCATCCCCACGACGCGACAGGCCTAAACATTCTGCCCTTCATCCCCACGACGCGACAGGCCTAAACATTCTCCCCTTCATCCCCACGACGCGACAGGCCTAAACATTCTCCCCTTCATCCCCACGATGCGACAGGCCTAAACATTCTCCCCTTCATCCCCACGATGAGACAGGCCTAAACATTCTCCCCTTCATCCCCACGACGCGACAGGCCTAAACATTCTCCCCTTCATCCCCACGACGCGACAGGCCTTAACATTCTCCCCTTCATCCCCACACACACACAGGAACATTTTCGATGTGGGTTTTGATGTATAATCATTTTTGGGAATATTCAAATTTTCCCCTTGCGCACAAGATCGGCATCGGGCCGATCGTGAGAAAAACGATCGGCGATCGATCGGGATCAGTCCCAAAAAACCTGATCGGAGCACCTCTAATTACTAGTGCGATTAGCAAAACCACTTAAGCCTTTTCTTATAAAACTTATCACATCGTGTGATCATGCATTGTGAGCTTGTAGAGCTCCTATATTCAGTAATTCTGCTACTGTATTAACCCATTTTGACCTGAGATCAGATTCTAAAAATGTCTTCTACATCCTGACAGTTTTCTGAAAAAGCTATGTTTCTATGTCCGTCGTTCTTCGATTTTTCAAAAATAGCAGACCTACAAGCTCGTAGCGCGCCACTCGGTGGCGCGCTACGAGCTTGTAGATCTGCTATTTTTCAATAGCTAAAGCATAACATAATGCCAAAAGGGGGTTCCCGCACATGGTGTGATCATGCATTGTCAGCGTGTAGAGCTCCTATATTCAGTAATTCTACTGTATTTAAAAAAAGAAAGAAAACTTGAAAACGTATGGTGTAAAACTGCAAAACAACACAGTTCCTGAATTGCATCTTTTGACTGCAGCCAGCAGCCTCTCTGCAGAGGAGTGGACACGCTATGGGGACTTCCAGAAAACAACAAGTCATCAATCATCACTCAGCAATGCAAGTCATTGTGTTTACATGGCCGTAGAATGGATTGAACAACACAACCCTTTGCCGCACGTTTGATGGCAGTGGAGGACATTTTTCATGGAGTTTTTATGACAAAGATTAAGAAGATGACAAAGATTAAGTGTCATATACAGACACTGATCCCAGGATACGTTTTTACAGCGACCTGGTCGGTTAATGGCTGTTGCGAAAGTTAGGCAATCCACAGAAAACGTGATATGTGAATTCTGAGGAAAGTCAGTTAGCTAGTTTCACTTTGAGAGTGTATAAATGTAATGTAGCTAACCCTATCTGTCATCATCATCATCCTGTGTGGCATGTTTCCTATAATCACAACAAAGGGATGAAAAGCTTACCGTACTACTTATAAGAATACGTCATGAAATTACACTTTATACAGTATTTCAGCTACAGTAACTGCCTATAACTCAAGTCACAACAGCCTCACTAACTAACTATGAGCCTACAGTCGTACTTATAGTATGTGCTCATCAAGTCTCTAATGTCATAAAGAGGGTGAAGGATGCCAATGACTTGGCTTAGAACTCTCATTCCCAGAACCCCGTTCGAAACAAAACCAAGGAAGTAATGCTCCAAAACTAATGCTTTGAGGTTTTTGAGTTTTGTCAGAAACGGTATGTATTAACTTAATAATTTCCAGCGTCTGCATCATTTTGGCACGAGTGTCAGGGGCAGACATAAAAGTGAAGATTTAAAAAATAAATAACTTTTGTTTAATTTAACATTCAAAACAAACTTCTAAGTGTTTCTCAGGCCCCTGCCACAGTGCCTGTACTGTACACAGTTATAAAGTGCAGCTTGGCTTGACCAACAGCAGTAACCTAATATAAGAGTGGTGCTGTGGTGAATGATGGCGTGCATGCAGTGGTGGTGAATGCATACGGGACTGTAGTATAACGCCAGGGCTCCACCGGACGCGTTGCGTCTCCGTCGCGTGCGTCAAAAAACGCACCGGTTCAATTTTAATGCACGCGTCGCGTCTCCGTCAACGCAACGCAACGCGGGCAGTGGAGCCACCCTTCATTGATTAAAAAGGGAACATTCCCTGACGGTGACGGAGACGCGACGCTGACGCGCCCGGTGGAGCCCTGGTGTAAGAGTGGTGCTGTGGTGAATGATGGCGTGCATGCAGTGGTGGTGAATGCATAAGGGACTGTAGTATAAGAGTGGTGCTGTGGTGAATGATGGCGTGCATGCAGTGGTGGTGAATGCATACGGGACTGCAGTATAAGAGTGGTGCTGTGGTGGTGAATGATGGCGTGCATGCAGTGGTGGTGAATGCATAAGGGACTGTAGTATAAGAGTGGTGCTGTGGTGGTGAATGATGGCGTGCATGCAGTGGTGGTGAATGCATACGGGACTGCAGTATAAGAGTGGTGCTGTGGTGGTGAATGATGGCGTGCATGCAGTGGTGGTGAATGCATAAGGGACTGCAGTCAGACAGCTGCATAAATGCACTGCTGGAACCCTGACAGATCAGGAATCCCATAGGGAGGACGGGTCCTGTTATTGCAAGCCAGAAGGTGGTGTGTGTGAATGTGCATGTGTCTGCAACTCTACATGGGTGTGTGTGCATGCATGCGTGTGTGTGTGTGTGTGTGTGAGTGCGTGTGTGTGCGTGCGTGCTGCTCGCTTGCACACGTGCACACATGAACACGCACGGCCGCAAGCATGCATGAGACAAAGGGAAAAAATAGTGTCCGGCTATTTAAAAGGAGACAGGCAGGACTGTAATTTAAACCAGAGAAACAGCTTGGTGAAGCAGCGCAGGCTGCCCTGCGTGCTCTGCTGCCACATAGCTGAATGTGTGTCAGTGGTTCAGATGAACCTACTAGCCCACATTCTGCGGGTTAGCAGTGAAAAAAGGGCAAGGTTGTTGTTCCTCAATTGGAAAAGTTATGATTGCTTGTGCTGCTGCGCGATTCTTGCTCAAATGTGAATCTCGATTTTCCTCCACGAGGATTGAGATCACGATTCTCACACGATTCTCATTTTTTCCATGAAGATATTTATCGTCTAGTTTAGTCTGTAGTTGCTGAACATTTACTACATTCAAAATGTGGCACCTGGAGCCATAACTACTGTGGCTTTAAACAGACAACATCAAAGTGCTTGACTTAATCCCCTCTTAAAGTCTCTCTCTTGTAGCAAAAACATAAGAGTAACTCAAATTAATTGGACAGCCAACTAGTGCTGCACGGGTCTTTGCGATTCCTCGCAAAATGAGATTGCATAGGTGTCTGAATCTAGATCGCAATATTTTTTAGATTAATTGTGCAGCACTATTTCGTATTTCGTTGTTATTTCTTGACTTCTCAAGTTGTACTACAGTATATCCACTGTACTAAGAGCATGTTCCCTCTGTCACTCAAACACAGAAATGAAATGAACGCCTGACCTCATTCTTTCAACGGCATCATTCATCATCACCCACACACCAAACTCAGCTTTTCCTGTCCGCTCGGGTAATGTAAAGTGACGCGCATTTGCTTTTCAACGTCTCCCTTTCAAGTACTTCAGAGGCGAACCAATCAAACGACATCGGAAGCAGTGCTTTAGTCTGAGAGTGTACACTACAACCAGTACACATTACAAAATCCTCCTTTTAAAGCATTCATTTATTCATGTGTAACTCTCGAGTCGTACAACATGGAACCAAATGGAGCCGACCGAAAGGGTCCATTTGGTCACGTTTTGTGCCGACTCTGCTGAGGCCTTTGCTGTGTGCAGCAGTGACTGCCCCCGCGTCTAAACTCTGTGGTTAAAGGCGGTGTTAGCACCAAGCACCACCCTATCATAACTTTTCCACATTCAAAAAGGTCAGTGGGGAAAGGCGGGGCTGTTTTTCTTCTCTTTTGACAGGAGGTTCCATTCACAGACACACTGGGCCGCTCCCCATTAAATTAGTACCAGGAGGAGTAGAGGGATCAAAACCAAAAAAAGAGCTATAGCTCTCCTCCAGTCCAAGCGAGGGGAGGTGTGCAAAGTCTCCTCACGCACCTTGGAATGTTTTAACTTGAGGAGTTTAAACATAAAGCATGGAGAGGACGAGATTATACAGCAAGAGATGCCCAACATGGTTTCATCTGGAACCCCAGAATTTCACTGTAAAATCCTCATTGTAGAAAAGGGTGACTAATAGATAGACTAAAGATATAGACACCCTGAGGTGACGTCACTTTATTTACACCAACCAGTGGAGTTTCCAGTTCTGCCTCAGAGGCAAGAAAGAACTAAGAAGAAGCCTGACTAGACTGTTTTGTGCTGCTTGTTTGATAAACAAAAACTGTACTTCAGATCCTTATCCCATTTTGACCTGGGATCAGGTTCTAAAAATGTCTTCTACATCCTGACAGTTTCCTGAAAAAGCTATGTTTCTATGTCAGTCGTTCTTCCATTTTTCAAAAATAGCAGACCTACAAGCTCGTAGCGCGCCACTCGGTGGCGTGCTATGAGCTTGTAGATCTGCTATTTTTAAATAGCTAAACGTGGTTTCATCAGGACCCCCAGAATTTCACTGTAAAATCCTCATTGTTAATTTGACTCTGAGAGTTAGAAAAGGGTGACTAATAGAATAGACTAAAGATATAGACATCACGTGGCGTGATACAATAAAACAAGAACATAATATTAAAGCCAATGAGAAATGGAGAACTTATTTCTATGGCGTTCTGGTATCATATATTAAATGACATGAAAAAGAGTTGAGTTGTGTCTAAACATAACAGGAAATGTGGGTTATAGAAAGACCAAACCCTGAACCCACTGCCACCCAGTAACTGGACCCCCAAGCTGAAGACAACACCCAAACCCTGCACCCAGTAACTGGACCCCCAAGCTGAAGACAACACCCAAACCCACTGCCACCCAGTAACTGGACCCCCAAACCGAAGACAACACCCAAACCACAGAACCCAGTAACCCACATTGAGCCCACTAACCATAGCATGAATAAAAGGAAGCATACTGGCTACAATTTACAATTTACAATTTAGGCATTTATTTAGCAGACGCTCTTAATCCAGAGCGACTTACATTAGGCAAGAACAAAAGTATGGGAATACATCACATATATAAAATGCATTTATCAAGAAACATGCGTAAGCTAAGAACGTAACTAGAACATATCTATATACTGACACTATACATATTAACTATACATATATACTATACTATGCTATACATATGTACTATGATGTGCTATGACTATACATACAATGCAATTATTGTGCTGTCTACATGACATGCTATAAGTCTGTTTCAAATGCTATCTAAGTCTAAAAAGTGCTATCTAAGGGGGTAGGATAAGTGCTATGGGCCATGATGGAGTCTGAAAAGGTGGGTCTTCAGACTACGGCGGAAGAATGGGAGTGATGCTGCAGTTCTGATTGCAACGGGGAGTGCATTCCACAGTTTTGGGGCCAGAAGGGAGAAGAGTTTGGGACGTGTGGGCTACATACATTAGAGTGAGAGTATAATAAGAGAATTTGAAAGGGCTGCGTTCCCCTTTCGTTTGAAGGTTATCGTCTCCCTGTTTTTGACCTACATTCTGAATTCCAGACAGACACTGCTTCTCCAAAAGGATCAGGGGAAACATTTCTGTCCTGGATTAGTGTCAACTGTCAACAAGTAGCCCCGATTATTACAAAAACAAAAACTTTATATTGAGATTGAGAACTGCAGGAAATGCATCAAACCTAACCTAGATGCGTTGTCCATTTCTTCATAGCATGCAGAGTCAGTCAATTCATTATTAATGTATCAAACTGCAATAGCAAAAACAGAGGTCCTCCCGGTCGAGACTTCTAAGGCACTCTTTCCCGGTCGCGGACACATTTTTATATGAGTAAATATCCTTTTTGTCCCTATATTTTATTATTATATTATTATTTCAAAACATTAATGGAAAAAAGGAAGGAAAAGAGGAAAATCAAATTTTCTGTTTTTTTAACGAGTAGCCTAGTGAAAATAGCACATCTGCAAGCTAACGTGTCGCATCGTGACTGAGCTTGTAGATCGGCTATTTTCACTAGTTTGGTTCCCGGGGAGACGTCGAATTCCCATTTTGGGTCTCGAGCTAAGACGTTTGGGAACCGCTGTTCTAAAGCCTTAACAAAGTGTCTCATTTCATCATGCCCAGCATCAGGATAGCTCCTCCAGGCACCAGGAAACCTCTGTGGTGTCTCATTTCATCATGCCCAGCATCAGGATAGCTCCCCCAGGCACCAGGAAACCTCTGTGGTGTCTCATTTCATCATGCCCAGCATCAGGATAGCTCCTCCAGGCACCAGGAAACCTCTGTGGTGTCTCATTTCATCATGTCCAGCATCAGGATAGCTCCTCCAGGCACCAGGAAACCTCTGTGGTGTCTCATTTCATCATGTCCAGCATCAGGATAGCTCCTCCAGGCACCAGGAAACCTCTGTGGTGTCTCATTTCATCATGCCCAGCATCAGGATAGCTCCAGGCACCAGGAAACCTCTGTGGTGTCTCATTTCATCATGCCCAGCATCAGGATAGCTCCTCCAGGCACCAGGAAACCTCTGTGGTGTCTCATTTCATCATGCCCAGCATCAGGATAGCTCCAGGCACCAGGAAACCTCTGTGAAAGTGTCTCATTGCATCATGCCCAGCATCAGGATAGCTCCTCCAGGCACCAGGAAACCTCTGTGGTGTCTCATTTCATCATGCCCAGCATCAGGATAGCTCCTCCAGGCACCAGGAAACCTCTGTGAAAGCGTTCAGACTCACAGCCCTGAGCCCTCCAGTTCTATTCGGACCACTGTAACTGGAGTAGCTGTTTCTTCGTCCCCCCCTGAGGTGACGTCACTTTACACCAACCAGTGGAGTTTCCAGTTCTGCCTCAGAGGCAAGAAAGAACTAAGAAGAAGCCTGACTAGACTGTTTTGTGCTGCTTGTTTGATTAACAAAAACTGTACTTCAGATCCTGATCCCATTTTTGACCTGGGATCAGATTCTAAAAATGTCTTCTACATCCTGACAGTTTTCTGAAAAAGCTATGTTTATATGTCAGTCGTTCTTCGATTTTTCAAAAATAGCAGACCTACAAGCTATGAGCTTGTAGATCTGCTATTTTTCAATAGCTAACACCAAAAGGGGTTCCCGCCCAGAATGGGTTAATTCACTGGCCGGTATTGAATTGGACTATCACAGAAATAGTGTTATCGGCGTAGCTGTATGTTGTCCGTGCCGACATGCAGACTAAAGCAGAGAAAAATGCTTTTATTGCAAATCTTCACACCCCCCAACGATAATACTTAACCGACCTGACGCATTAACCTCAAACTGCATCTCTCAACCTCTCTCTCTAGTGTGCTGCGTGCACGGTCCACGCATGCATGTGCATCATAGGTGTGTGTGTTATATTTAGTGTGTTGGTGTGAACACACACACACACACACACACACACACACACACACACACACACACACACACACACACACACACACACACACACACACACACACACACACACACACACACACACACACACACACACACACACACACACACACACACACACACACACACACACGTTTAGTTGCGACTGCAGGTTTCATTTACTGTGAAAACGTGCATTTCCCGTTCGTTGGTTCGTCAGTCACGGCCCCATATATGGCCATGCCTCGTGACATCACGTGACATCATCAGGAATCATAAGGCTTGGGCCCTCATCAAACCCTGTACACTCAAGACACTGCCCCCGCTGCCACCCTTAGATCTCCAGATATGGAGCTGACCTGTTCTGACATTCCATATGTTGATCTGACCTCATCAAACCTTGTACACTGAGTCAAGACATGCTCCATACATACTGTATATGGCCAGTACAGAATTAATTCCATATGTTGATCAGACCCCCCCCCCCCCATGCCAAAGCACCAGCGCTCGCCCAGCAGTCTACCGTCACCCAGGCGGATGCATGCACGCGACCTCGAGGTCACTTCTCGCCCACAGGGCGTCTTACTGGTTATTATACAAGTGTGAAGTGAACACTGAAATGTTTTCATACATACTCTAGTAGGATATATAAATAAAAGGTTTACTCACTAATATTGGTATAAGGATTGTGAGCGGCCTGACGGCCTCCACTATCAATGTTTTCGGGCTCTAATAAACTAATGGAAATAGAAGTCAAGTCCAAGCTAGTAGACAAGAGATAGAACTTTAGCTGTACACAGTGGAAAGTAAACGCAGATGAACACACATTAGGACACAGGCGGAAAACATCACAAAGCTCCAACACCAACAAAGAAAGAAGTGGCGAAATAAAAACATCAGACTGTTGTTACTCTCTGCAGGATAGTACGTTAGATCACTCTGGTTCTCAAACATTTTCATGTCAAGGATCCCCAGATCTGTGTGTATTGGCCACAGACGGACCCCCATTTGAAATGATTACATGCCGGGGAGGCGGTGGGGAGTAGATGGACGCTTTGCTTACGGGTTAGGACTGACGGGGAGGCGGTGGGGAGTAGATGGACGCTTTGCTTACGGGTTAGGACTGACGGGGAGGCGGTGGGGAGTAGATGGACGCTTTGCTTACGGGTTAGGACTGACGGGGAGGCGGTGGGGAGTAGATGGACGCTTTGCTTACGGGTTAGGACTGACGGGGAGGCGGTGGGGAGTAGATGGACGCTTTGCTTACGGGTTAGGACTGACGGGGAGGCGGTGGGGAGTAGATGGACGCTTTGCTTACGGGTTAGGACTGACGGGGAGGCGGTGGGGAGTAGATGGACGCTTTGCTTACGGGTTAGGACTGACGGGGAGGCGGTGGGGAGTAGATGGACGCTTTGCTTACGGGTTAGGACTGACGGGGAGGCGGTGGGGAGTAGATGGACGCTTTGCTTACGGGTTAGGACTGACGGGGAGGCGGTGAGGAGTAGATGGACGCTTTGCTTACGGGTTAGGACTGACGGGGAGGCGGCGGGGAGTAGATGGACGCTTTGCTTACGGGTTAGGACTGACGGGGAGGCGGTGGGGAGTAGATGGACGCTTTGCTTACGGGTTAGGACTGACGGTGGGGCGGCGGGGAGTAGATGGACGCTTTGCTTACGGGTTAGGACTGACGGGGAGGCGGCGGGGAGTAGATGGACGCTTTGCTTACGGGTTAGGACTGACGGGGAGGCGGCGGGGAGTAGATGGACGCTTTGCTTACGGGTTAGGACTGACGGGGAGGCGGTGGAGAGTAGATGGACGCTTTGCTTACGGGTTAGGACTGACGGGGAGGCGGTGAGGAGTAGATGGACGCTTTGCTTACGGGTTAGGACTGACGGGGAGGCGGTGGGGAGTAGATGGACGCTTTGCTTACGGGTTAGGACTGACGGGGAGGCGGCGGGGAGTAGATGGACGCTTTGCTTACGGGTTAGGACTGACGGGGAGGCGGCGGGTAGTAGATGGAAGCTTTGCTTACGGGTTAGGACTGACGGGGAGGCGGTGGGGAGTAGATGGACGCTTTGCTTACGGGTTAGGACTGACGGGGAGGCGGTGAGGAGTAGATGGACGCTTTGCTTACGGGTTAGGACTGACAGGGAGGCGGTGGGGAGTAGATGGACGCTTTGCTTACGGGTTAGGACTGACGGGGAGGCGGTGGGGAGTAGATGGACGCTTTGCTTACGGGTTAGGACTGACGGGGAGGCGGCGGGGAGTAGATGGAAGCTTTGCTTACGGGTTAGGACTGACGGGGAGGCGGTGGGGAGTAGATGGACGCTTTGCTTACGGGTTAGGACTGACGGGGAGGCAGTGGGGAGTAGATGGACGCTTTGCTTACGGGTTAGGACTGACGGGGAGGCGGCGGGGAGTAGATGGAAGCTTTGCTTACGGGTTAGGACTGACGGGGAGGCGGTGGGGAGTAGATGGACGCTTTGCTTACGGGTTAGGACTGACGGGGAGGCGGCGGGGAGTAGATGGACGCTTTGCTTACGGGTTAGGACTGACGGGGAGGCGGTGAGGAGTAGATGGACGCTTTGCTTACGGGTTAGGACTGACGGGGAGGCGGCGGGGAGTAGATGGAAGCTTTGCTTACGGGTTAGGACTGACGGGGAGGCGGTGGGGAGTAGATGGACGCTTTGCTTACGGGTTAGGACTGACGGGGAGGCGGTGGGGAGTAGATGGACGCTTTGCTTACGGGTTAGGACTGACGGGGAGGTGGCGGGGAGTAGATGGACGCTTTGCTTACGGGTTAGGACTGACGGGGAGGCGGCGGGGAGTAGATGGACGCTTTGCTTACGGGTTAGGACTGACGGGGAGGCGGCGGTGCGGAGTAGATGGACGCTTTGCTTACGGGTTAGGACCGAATATTCGGCCACCGAATAGTGGCAAGAATGCATATTCGGTATTCGATGCGGTTGATTTTTAGAGCCGAATAGTCAAAGAACAGAGGTTACCTTTTGTAACCTACTGTTTTGTTGTGTTGAAGTTATCAAAATGTAATCATGTATTTGCCATTATCATCTACACAACAAAGGTACGTGCGGCCATGGCAGCAACAGTAAAAAAAAAACTGATAAAGAAAATACATTAATATTAATCATATTCAGCTATTCGTCCAACTGTTTCCTATATTCAGAATTCAGTTTCGGCCAAGAATTTCCCATTCGGTGTATCTCTACTTGCGGGTCCATTTGGTTCCATTTGTATAAGCCTACTCTCAGAGTTACAGGCCTCCAGGAATTGATTATCCAACACAATTTTTGGACATGAGGTTTCCACCCGACGGAGTCAGACGATACAGTTGGGTGCCACCGATATTGTCCCTTATTATTTGACCCATTTAGGCCTGACCTCAAATTTAAAAAAAAAAATCCTTCTAAATCCTCCAGTTTTCTGAAATAAATATTTTCACGATTTTTCAAAAATAGCAGACCTACAAAGCTCGTAGCGCGCCACTCGGTGGCGCGCTATGAGCTTGTAGATCTGCTATTTTTCAATAGCTAAATTATAATGTTTAAAACACCAAAAGGGGTTCCCACCCAAAATGGGTTAACTGTCCTTTTGCGCAGATCACGCAAACCTCAGCAAAAAGAAAAGGACAATATCGATGGCCTCCAACTGTATATAGAAACACTGGAATCTCAGAAACTAACCTCACCTAATGGGATCTTTAGTCATTTCCATGTCCATGTATTAAAATACCTTTCTGCTTATTCATATCCCTGTAACAGCATGGAACTGTCTGGTGGTGCAGTGGGCGCTGCTGATCTCGTTAACAGATTCCAGAGCAGCTTTAGCTCAGCAAAATGTCCTCAGTATTACGTTCAAAGAAAAACAACTTTTACTGACTGTTCAGTCCAACAACAACAACAACAAAGCAGACTAGACTGCAGGTAAGCTGCAGCTAGCCTATAGAGCGTTGCAGTCCCGCCCCCTACCATGGACCAGGAAATGAAACCCAATGCATTTTCCTCATAGACATTTCTTAAAGTATTTATTTAAAGACGGTTACGCCGCGGACAAAGCCAACTCGAGTCGTGACAACTCATGACAACACAAACAATATTTTGGACCAAACAAATAATTAGAAAGAAGAAAAAAACGGCAGGTTACAACACTTTTTTTGTTGTTTTTCTTCTTTGTAATTATTTGTTTGGTCCAAAATATTGTTTGTGTTGTCATGAGTTGTCACGACTCGAGTTGGCTTTGTCCGCGGCGTAACCGTCTTTAAATAAATACTTTAAGAAATGTCTATGGGAAAAATGCATTGGGTTTCATTTCCTGGTCCAGGGTAGGAGGCGGGACTGCGACGCTCTATAGCCCTGTCTGGGGGGAGCCAGGGAATGGAACGGAGGTTGTTATATACAATTTACAATTACAATTTACATCAAATACATAAATAGTCATCATGACATGCATAATGCTACTTCCATCACTCATGACAAGCATCCTCTTTGATGCATGCAATTGTATCAAAGAGATGTATGTATACAATACAACCAGTAAGACGCCCAAGGGCGAGGTCGCGTGCAGCGCCGTGCACGCATCCGCCTTGTTGACGGCAGACTGCTGGGCGAGCGCTGGCGCTTTGGCACGGGGGGCATCAGCCATAGCTATAGGACGGTTGTCTCCATATATGGAGCTCTAGGTGAAAGCCTTCGTTATTTCACCTATAGCTCCATATATGGAGACAACCTATAGCTCCATGTATGGAGACAGACAACAGCGATATCCAGCGCTGACATCAGACTAGTGTAGAAACCTCATATATGGACATACACGCCTGGCATTGTCATGGATATGTACTCAGTTGGCTGGCATCGTCATCATGACACGCATCTAGTGGACCATTTATAAGAAGAATCCGAGGTTTAGGGAGCTAGCAGCATTTGCTATGCTCCTCACCAGAGACTCCATTGCCTTCCCGGACAAGACAGGATATTTGGCCTTTAGGCCTTACAACCCAAATGTCCTCAGTGATATCTAGCTTTAAAAAAACGGATATCGTTGGGTTAGAAATTTCTGCATCCCGGTTAAGTTCGGATCGGACACCACTGAAGCGGGATGTAACGAGACAACCAGCACTGGTTCAAGCTATCTTATTGGTCCTTGATGTCACGTGACCTGGGGGCTTGAATGGGGTGACCAGGGGGCTGATGTCACGTGACCTGGGGGCTTGAATGGGGTGACCAGGGGGCTGATGTCACGTGACCTGGGGGCTTGAATGGGGTGACCAGGGGGCTGATGTCACGTGACCTGGGGGCTTGAATGGGGTGACCAGGGGGCTGATGTCACGTGACCTGGGGGCTTGAATGGGGTGACCAGGGGGCTGATGTGACGTGACCTGGGCGCTTGAATGGGGTGACCAGGGGGCTGATGTCACGTGACCTGGGGGCTTGAATGGGGTGACCAGGGGGCTGATGTCACGTGATGTCACGATGACCTGGGGGCTTGAATGGGGTGACCAGGGGGCTGATGTCACGTGATGTCACGTGACCTGGGGGCTTGAATGGGGTGACCAGGGGGCTGATGTCACGTGATGTCACGATGACCTGGGGGCTTGCATGGGGTGTGTGAGGGGAATTGTGACTTCATGACGAAGAGTGATGGGAATTGTGGGTTATGTGACAAAAAACGCAAGATTTCATAGTTATCTGCGAACTTCGGTCGCAATAAATTGATAATAATAAAGTTATACAATGAATATATAAAATGATGTTAGGCTATATGCTTCCAGTAACCACTGCAATGCTGTGCTCAGGGCTTAAAGCCACACAAAGAAAATCTGCACTGATCTCATTAAATGACCCCTATGAAATCCTCAGGACTGAAATCCGTCCCCGGGACTGTGCCCTGTGTGCTAGGCACAATTATTATTTATTTTTAGGTGCGGTAGATTTGAGGATAAATTAGCAGGAAGCCATTAAACTATTGACATTATTAGTACAAGTGGAGGATTGCTTGTTGCCAGAGGAATGCAGTGAATCACTGCTGCCTAGTGATGCACAATCAATGAGGATGAGATTATATGCTACACTATTAAACACAGAAACCAACCATCCACCAATAAAATATACATCATTCTAGAATCTAGACAGAACGGACAGGCAGGTTGATAGATATAAAACTCCTATTTCAAGGGGAAAGGGAATACAGCTCAATGTTTATGACAACCCCCAATGCGTACCCTGACCTACATATCACCAGAAATATCACTACAGTAGACTTATTATGTGGGCCAATTAACCTCGCCTTTGCCAAATAAGAGATAACCAAATCTACAAAGTTTTGAATCATACACAAAGCTCAAATAGTGCTCACTTTCGATAATATGGCAAACTGTCTGTTAGGTTTAGCTGTACTTTATCTTGCATTTTAGAAGTTATTCCATGTTTATTTGCGTTATTTCGATCGCAATACCAAATTAATTTCTCCTTAACCTTCGAGGACCAATGAAGACAAAACAACAACGGCGGTATACAGCAAGTTAATAACATTTTTAGAGGGAATTGTATAAAAGTGCACTCACCTTTAAAGAAGTTTCCTAGACCTGAACACAGCCACACACACACACACACACACACACAGAGGCAACTGCAGTCTTTTGTCTGGCTGGCTACAGTCCGTGCATTTCTTCAGACGAAGTCATTTGTAAAAAGTTTTCATCACTTTAACATGTTTCGGTTACATTCCTGTAAAGTCGTGGGGTCCCCGTGCGTCCTCGGTAACATGTTGTTTTTGCTGGTGGTTAAATTAATGTATATGTGTAGAGTAGACTACGTGAGCTGCATTCTAATGGACTCTCTCTCTCTGTGTGTGTGTATCTGGTTCAACTTCTGTTCAGTGTTGGTTGGTTCATACAGAATGGAAAGGAAACACAACACAACAGAGAGAGCAGGAGCGCGTCGACTCACTGCACGTCACGTGATCAACGTCGGAATGTCTTGCAGAGTCGAGGACTCGAGGTGACTGGAGGTTTTGTTTTCTTTAGGGGCCCCTGCTGTGGCCCTCACCCCACCACTGACCCACTGAAACCCAGAACCCTCCTGATTTCAAACAAAATGACCCCATTTTGATATGCATGTATAGCCTGTAGCCATGATGTACCCCCATAGCCATATCTCTGAAAGTGCTCCTATAAACCAGGGGTTTTCAGCTGATTGTGAACCAGGGACCACCACCCTGACTTAGAATCAACCTGGGGACCACTGTTGTGTTGGGTGGGGATATGGGCTAAGATTAGTGCTTTTGTAAGTTAACACATGGGATGCATAGCAAGTACTTGCTATGCATCCGATGTGTATACATCCCACTGTTTCTCAACCGTTGACTACTACTGGTAAAATGTCCTAATAATAATTACTCAACCAGGCAATCCGGTACACCTTCTTGAGATTCTAACTCCCTTTTTCTGTTGAATTTCTTGAACTCCAACTTGTCAGTAAATGACTACTGTACATGGATGGACTCATCACAGGTCACCAGGTCATTCAGTTCACGGTTTCTCAACTAGTGTAAAGAACATTTAAAACGAAGTCAACAAATCCTACATTACTAAATGCATGGTCAGGGACAGGGACCACATGCAATACCTCCACGGACCACCAGTGGTCCACGGACCACCTGTTGAAAACCCATGCTATAAACTATCAATTTAGCCTGGAAGTTGAACCCCAGTGGTCCATCGACCCCCAGCTCTATGGTCCCCCCTAAACTTTAGCCTGGAAGTTGAACCCCAGTCGTCCATCGACCCCCAGCTCTATGGTCCCCCCTAAACTTTAGCCTGGAAGTTGAACCCCAGTCGTCCATCGACCCCCAGCTCTATGGTCCCCCCTAAACTTTAGCCTGGAAGTTGAACCCCAGTCGTCCATCGACCCCCAGCTCTATGGTCCCCCCTAAACTGGAAGTTGAACCCCAGTCGTCCATCGACCCCCAGCTCTATGGTCCCCCCAGCTCTATGGTCCCCCCTAAACCCCAGTGGTCCATCGACCCCCAGCTCTATGGTCCCCCCAGCTCTATGGTCCCCCCTAAACCCCAGTGGTCCATCGACCCCCAGCTCTATGGTCCCCCCTAAACTGGAAGTTGAACCCCAGTGGTCCATCGACCCCCAGCTCTATGGTCCCCCCAGCTCTATGGTCCCCCCTAAACTGGAAGTTGAACCCCAGTCGTCCATCGACCCCCAGCTCTATGGTCCCCCCAGCTCTATGGTCCCCCCTAAACCCCAGTGGTCCATCGACCCCCAGCTCTATGGTCCCCCCAGCTCTATGGTCCCCCCAGCTCTATGGTCCCCCCAGCTCTATGGTCCCCCCAGCTCTATGGTCCCCCCTAAACTTTGAGAGCCAATGATTTAACCACATTAATCTTGGTGACTCTATTTTGCAAATCCCTCAAACAACTATTCAGTCTATTCAGTATTCGACCCATGAATGAACCAATTATTATTATTATTTTGTATTAAGATTTATTTTAGGGCTTTTATAATGCAATAATATTTATTGCATAATACAAGTATTATGTACAAGGAATTGTATTATATATTTTTATCCTACCAGGACCTCTAGTAGCCTACTGCATCTTCCTAACTCGACCATCTATCTCGACAGATTGGGTTTCCTAGTCCCTTGAAGTGTTTTGGAAGAAAATAATAAATACAAATAATATTAATATTATATATATATATATTTTTTTCATTGAAGTGTTTGCACTGTGGCCTCTTCTTTGTGCCTGCTATCAAATTATATCCAATGCAGTGTTTTGTTTTGTGTTGGCTCAATTTGATGTGCCTGCTGACAAAACATGAATGATAGATATGATGATCCTATGGGACCACTCAAAGAAAACAAATGAAACAAAACTGTTATGTGTATTATGTTTATTGCAGGATGACGCCTGAGCCCGCAGTTGTTAAAAAAAGTTTAGTGTGGAATTCTGTGGGTCCGAATTTGGAAACCCCCATGTTTTGCTAACCAGGATCAGATAATCCAATTGTACGTTTACTGGAGTTCAAAGCAACCTTGAATTGGATCACGCTATTAATCCAGATACAAAGTAGTTCTCTAAATGGGACTACATATTATGATCACAATGTAGGCTACAAGCTACTGTATGTATGTAAAAGGACAGCAGGTAATTAGAATAACCATCATTGGGTCACTTTAAGTGTTTTTTTATTTGAAGAGACAGAAAACAGCACAATAAAACAATACAAACATCCCCTTTCATTTTCAATTTCTTTTAAACAGTCAGACCGTCGCCTGACTCAACAAATAAATAAATACAAACAAATATACATTATTCACAAATAGCCTACATTGTGGATATTTTATGTTCATAAAAAGGCTAAATGTCTAATGTTTACAAAATAAAGAATGCGTTTTGACATTTATTTTATTTTATTTTTTATTATTTTTTTTACTTTTAATCGTATTTTGTTCCTGGAATCCATCACAAATCCACGCTTCTGCTAGGATCAGTATAGATCTGACTTCTGATTATTATTTTTGCATCAAAGTATCCAGATCAAAACCAAGGTTGGATTAGGTGATGTACCAAAATCCAATCTCAGAATCCTTTCTTACTTTTGAACAAACCCCATTTCCAAGAATTGATCCAATCCCATCAAATTACTTCTGAACAACTGGGCCCAGGCAACAATGCCAAATCTCCTTCTAGAGCTATATAACCAGAGGCCCCCCCACAAAGAAAATAAGGATTTTACAAACAATTCAAAAGACATGAGCATAAAATGATGTTTTGTTGAAAACGAACTGCATAGGCCTACATTCTAAGTACTGTATGAATCTCAAATATGACTGCTCATCAGAAGTTATCCAAACATCTGTCCATAGCATAACCATCTGACTGCAGTAAGTATGTACAGCATGATCAAAACAGTGCCTTTTGATCTTGGAAATACTTAAAATTACACACAAAATAATTTGAACTGTGACACAGGCATGCAGACAAACCAATATATTTTCCTATGTATCTGAAAATACAGAAACTACTCCGTACAGTATGATTGTGAAATAATAGCCTTATTCCCCAACTGAATAATGTACAAACTCAACGACGCTCCCTTGTGGTTGCAGTATTAGCATCAACCTCTATGGAGGATGCTTTCAACTAGCAGTGCCAACTATGTTCTAAGTAAGAATCCTGTTAGGTTAAGAAAAAACAACATTTTCCACATTTGGTTTGTACACATGCTGAAACTGAGTGTCAATACTGTTGACAAAAGGTGTGTTTTTTTTACTCAAATACAAGACACAAGGGTTCATTTTGAAGCCTGAACACATACCGGTACAAGAGTTTAAGCACTGTGTTAAGAAGAGATATGTTGTGCAAGTTCAGTTGGTCTTTCTGCCATCAGTTTAAATGTTCGCGTCCTTCAAGTAATTAATTATTTACTAACTAACACGGTAGGGTCATCTTAGAATCTACCTATCCATCCATCTGCATTTCGTTTCATATTGTAGTCAAAGCTTTCAGCAAGTCCCCCAAGTTAACCCCAAAGTGACGCGTCAGCATTGGTCGACTTAGCAGTGCAGCATGGACACATCATCATCTAGTGCTCTATAGTCCTATAATGCCATTTCAGGGAATATGAAGGTCAAAGGTAGAAACTTTATCTCACAATATCAACATGTCAGGTAAAGAATAATATACAACTAAGAGTCAGAATGGCAAGCTATTATTATTTTTTCAGGAGTGTGTGTCTCTCCATGTCATTGTCACTTCCCCGGTGGCAAAACCAGACGAGGTAACCTACCTTGAATCATCTGCAAAAGTTCTGTTATTTTTCTTTTATATACAATATACAAATGCTGCAACATCTCTCTGAACTATACAAAACTTATAAATTATAAAGTTCTATTCTTAAATATAAACAACATCAAGTCAGTTCCCAGTATTTAGATTATATTAGGTAAAGTACAGTAAAGTACAGAGTCATTTATGAAGGACTTGAACGTGTCATACACGAGCCAAAGAGCTGAAACTGGGTGTTAGACATTATCCTTGAATAAATTAATTCATAAATAAATCATGATTATGTCTTCCCTGTAACAGTGGTGTCCTTGGTTCCTCTTGAGATTGTGACAAATTACAAATACAGACACACGCACGCATGCACGCACGCACGCACGCACACACACACACACACACACACACACACACACACACACACACACACACACACACACACACACACACACCCTCGTGCACAGTACAGATACAGTACACACTCTCACTCATATACTTCAGTACACACTTCTCTGTTGACAGTGTACAACTCTTATTCTTATTCTAAAAAATAATTTTGTCTGTAAGAAGTAGCAATGTTGTACGCAACACAGAGACTATAAACATGTTTTTTTTCCCTCCTCTATAGTACAAGATAGGTCTAAACACTAGAATAATCTTTAAAGTCAGTAGTTACATGATGAAACTACCTATAGATACGGCAATACAACCTCTAATCAATAAAGTGACAGTGCTGGATTTCAATCCCAGGGAGATCCCTTTCTTATTTGGGCTATACTGAAGAAAAAATCATCCCACAAAAAAAGAAGAATAAAAACAAATAAAAAATAAATGGATATGTCCGCAGAAACAAAGCAAACCAAGCCAAATACTAGACTGTATAACCAAATAGTGTTAAATATCTAGGTTCCCTCTCTCAGTGCAGAGCTAAAGGAGTAGACTTGTGGCTAGAACACAAACATGCTACATCAATATGTTAGGGCTGTTACTGAGCAAGGGAGATAGACGTAAGCATTTTGGGTGCATCACTGGCAGGCCAAGTCACTGCACTTTGCTAAGCTAAGAATACACATTATATTCACTGTCAATGCACCAGTCATCTTTGCAATGCTGATGCAGTTGTGCAAGAGATAATTCCACGAATCAACTAATATTACTGCTGATAATAATCTTCAAATATATACAGAGAAATCCAGCCTTAACTTAAAAATAACCTTAATCATAACGCTTATGACCAAACTTGTACAAAGAGTAACAAACAATCCTATTGGCAAAAAAAACTAAATCGCCAGTCAGTCAGTCAATCAATTAGTTACAGTAGCAGCTTCTTCACCAACAGTAGCCTACCATTGATGTTAATGCAGTTTAGTTCATTCCCCACTGACTTCTGTTCAGTTCAGAACACAACAATAGACAGGCAGTCCTATTGAGTGTCTGGCATCTCCTTTGTAGCAGACAGGGCTTCCTGGCATGCTGCCTCAGTCTCCACCGGACCAAAGTCCCGCAAACCAAAACAACCTCTGGCCACATTGCTCTCTCGTACGTTTGTATTGCACCAAAGTAAATCATATAGAACTCTATTTATTTTTTTCTACTTGAAGAAGGTAGGAGGACTCGACACCGGGGCGAGACCAGCAGCCAGATATTATGGTATTGGCCGGTCCCACCGGCCAGAGGACGAAGGAGGAAGATGGAGATCAGTGGATGTCTCGGCACATGGGCAGGTTGACGAAGATGAACACGTTGAACTCGATGAGGATGGAGATGCAGAGGAACACGGCATAAAAAAACAGGCAGATCAGCCCCAGTCGTCGGTCCAGGGTCCATTTGTTCAGGTGCACACCGAGAACCTGAGGAGCAATGAGTCAATTCGTTACAAAATAGATAATTATTAATAAAGTCATACCGTGTAACATTCATTTCATTTCAGTAGTCTTTTTTTTGGTCTGTTAAAGGTGCAGTTTGAAACAAAACCGAGGATATTTTGGAAAGCCACAAAAACGTCATTATTGAAAAAAACGAAACAAAAATAAATAAGCATTTACTGTATGTGGAATGATTATTGTGAAAAATATACAAATTAAATATTATATCAAAAATATGCTTTTGAATAATTGGTAAGTATGAAAATAAGGACAATTTATTTAATTTATTTAATCGTTATGCTGTTATGCGTAATGGACTGACAACCATATATGGAGGTGCATAATGTCACGAGGTGTAATGGATCCATATATGGAGGCGTGACCTGACTGACAGACGGACGGACGGACAGACACAGAGGTTTTCATAGTAATCTGCGACCTATGGTCGCAAATAATAATAATAATAATAATAAAAGATCTTTTGAATAATTTAGACATTTTTAACATAAATATTCTCACCTGGCTGGCTGGGGGTGCCTCAGTGCCTGGCACAAAATATATGAAGGCGCCCGCAGCCTAATACAGCCTAACACATAAATGTGGGTGTCCGTCATATGAAAACCAGGAGGCAGTTTACTATGACATGCTACTTACTGTGAGGAATACTGAGGCCAGTAGAAGAGCAACAGAGAAGATTAGTCCTCTGCTGTTTAGGTAAACCTGGGACAAAGACAGAAAGTACAATCATGAACCAGTTCAGAAATGATTCAGTTTTCATCTACATATGTCCATTGATAATGGATGGCCAGTTCTGAGCGTTTGTCCCAACACACACATTACATGCCATTGATAATGAATGGACATTTTTGAGTGTTTGTGTAAACACAAACATTTACGTCATGATGATGTACGATGATAAGAGCGGCCCTCACTTCACACAGGTGTAATTTTGAGGCGCCCTAGCCCCTCCTATATTCAGCTGTTAGTGCTGAATATAGGATATATAATATATCATTTAATTAGTGTAGATTTTCGTCTTACACAAACATTAAATTCCCATTGACAATGAATGGAGAATTTACGTCATATGTGGACCGTGGACGAGCAAATCGGTATTATTGTCTGAGGTCGCATTCACACCAAAATGCTTTTCTGCAATTAAAACGATTCTAGTTTCTAGTACGCCAAAAATGCAATCGCATCAAATAAAAGAAATTAAACATGAGGAATATGAGGAGTAAACACAGTTGGAGACAGAGTGGGCATATTTTAAGCAGTGTCGCGTCTATGACGAGGAAGAAGCCTAGTTGACTTGAAAATGAAACTAAAATAATAATAGAGAGTATTGTATATTGTAATGTGCATTTGGGGTGGCGGAGCGCCCTCTATAGCTACCGGAGCTGCCTCTACAGGTGGCTTGAGCTCCCGGAGCTCAAGTGACAGGTACCGGAGCTGAGCTCCGCCAAGCTCCGGCTGAAATTAAGCACTGAGTGTCGCACTACAGTGTCGCACTACAGTGTCGCAAAAAGATGTCGCACTACCGTGGATAGACGTGGCTGAATGAGGATAAACGTCGGATAATTCATTTTGCGCTCCTGTCTCCGTTGTGCCTCCGCAATGTGCACAAAAGAGGAGAGGAGAGGTGCCAGCACTCGGCCTTGGTCTTGAGGAAGGTCATGTTTATCTGTGGAGGATACACCCAGCCGACTAGAATATGCACTGAAGTCATGTACAAGTTGTACACCAGCACAATGGTCTGGACTTTAATTAACACCTGTCCATCAGGCGTTTCATGGGGACGGGGTCACTCTGCCACCATCATTGGGACAAAGATGTTTGTATTTGGGGGCAACACGGACAACATCACAGTGTTTGACACAGAGACCAACCGATGGCTCCGGCTGTGGACATCTCCTTCACAGCCTCTTCCAGAAAGACGATGGTGTCATTCAGCCTTTACCTACAATGGAGAGCTGTACATATTTGGTGGTAAAAACCATAACCAGACCTTCACAGATCTGTTGAAATTCAATCCAGAGACCTCGTCCTGGAAGAAGGTTGAGCCCAAGGGGAGAGGCCCTTGGCCCAGTTGGCCGTTTCGCATTACGGGCGATATGAGCAGTATATGAGCTGTGTTACGGTGGGAGATCGTATCATTATATTTGCTGATGACCTGTTCATCCTAGACTTGAGTCCTAGTCTGAAGACGTTATGTAAGTTGGCAGCTATTCAGTACGATCTGGATCAGTCTGAACTCCCACACAACATCAGGTGGGAACTGGGAACTGATAACCCAGTTCCCACCATGTGGTTTAAGTCAACGACATTAGAGGCACAGGCACTCACAAGGGAACCGTAGTCTATGCAGAGCGTCTGCAGACACCAGGGCAGACCCAGTCCCACCAGGATGTCAAAGACGTTGCTGCCGATGGAGTTGGAGATGGCCATGTCACCCAGACCTGAGGGGAGGAGAGAGGACACGTTACTGCCGATGGAGTTGGAGATGGCCATGTCACCCAGACCTGAGGGGAGGAGAGAGGACACGTTACTACCGATGGAGTTGGAGATGGCCATGTCACCCAGACCTGAGGGGAGGAGAGAGGACACGTTACTGCCGATGGAGTTGGAGATGGCCATGTCACCCAGACCTGAGGGGAGGAGAGAGGACACGTTACTGCCGATGGAGTTGGAGATGGCCATGTCACCCAGACCTGAGGGGAGGAGAGAGGACACGTTACTGCCGATGGAGTTGGAGATGGCCATGTCACCCAGACCTGAGGGGAGGAGAGAGGACACGTTACTGCCGATGGAGTTGGAGATGCGGCCATATCACCCAGACCTGAGGGGAGGAGAGAGGACACGTTACTGCCGATGGAGTTGGAGATGGCCATGTCACCCAGACCTGAGGGGAGGAGAGAGGACACGTTACTGCCGATGGAGTTGGAGATGCGGCCATATCACCCAGACCTGAGGGGAGGAGAGAGGACACGTTACTGCCGATGGAGTTGGAGATGGCCATGTCACCCAGACCTGAGGGGAGGAGAGAGGACACGTTACTGCCGATGGAGTTGGAGATGGCCATGTCACCCAGACCTGAGGGGAGGAGAGAGGACACGTTACTGCCGATGGAGTTGGAGATGCGGCCATATCACCCAGACCTGAGGGGAGGAGAGAGGACACGTTACTGCCGATGGAGTTGGAGATGCGGCCATGTCACCCAGACCTGAGGGGAGGAGAGAGGACACGTTACTGCCGATGGAGTTGGAGATGCGGCCATGTCACCCAGACCTGAGGGGAGGAGAGAGGACACGTTACTGCCGATGGAGTTGGAGATGGCCATGTCACCCAGACCTGAGGGGAGGAGAGAGGACACGTTACTGCCGATGGAGTTGGAGATGGCCATGTCACCCAGACCTGAGGGGAGGAGAGAGGACACGTTACTGCCGATGGAGTTGGAGATGGCCATGTCACCCAGACCTGAGGGGAGGAGAGAGGACACGTTACTACCGATGGAGTTGGAGATGGCCATGTCACCCAGACCTGAGGGGAGGAGAGAGGACACGTTACTGCCGATGGAGTTGGAGATGGCCATGTCACCCAGACCTGAGGGGAGGAGAGAGGACACGTTACTGCCGATGGAGTTGGAGATGCGGCCATGTCACCCAGACCTGAGGGGAGGAGAGAGGACACGTTACTGCCGATGGAGTTGGAGATGGCCATGTCACCCAGACCTGAGGGGAGGAGAGAGGACACGTTACTGCCGATGGAGTTGGAGATGGCCATGTCACCCAGACCTGAGGGGAGGAGAGAGGACACGTTACTGCCGATGGAGTTGGAGATGCGGCCATATCACCCAGACCTGAGGGGAGGAGAGAGGACACGTTACTGCCGATGGAGTTGGAGATGCGGCCATATCACCCAGACCTGAGGGGAGGAGAGAGGACACGTTACTGCCGATGGAGTTGGAGATGCGGCCATATCACCCAGACCTGAGGGGAGGAGAGAGGACACGTTACTGCCGATGGAGTTGGAGATGCGGCCATATCACCCAGACCTGAGGGGAGGAGAGAGGACACGTTACTGCCGATGGAGTTGGAGATGCGGCCATATCACCCAGACCTGAGGGGAGGAGAGAGGACACGTTACTGCCGATGGAGTTGGAGATGCGGCCATATCACCCAGACCTGAGGGGAGGAGAGAGGACACGTTACTGCCGATGGAGTTGGAGATGGCCATGTCACCCAGACCTGAGGGGAGGAGAGAGGACACGTTACTGCCGATGGAGTTGGAGATGGCCATATCACCCAGACCTGAGGGGAGGAGAGAGGACACGTTACTGCCGATGGAGTTGGAGATGCGGCCATATCACCCAGACCTGAGGGGAGGAGAGAGGACACGTTACTGCCGATGGAGTTGGAGATGCGGCCATATCACCCAGACCTGAGGGGAGGAGAGAGAACACGTTACTGCCGATGGAGTTGGAGATGCGGCCATATCACCCAGACCTGAGGGGAGGAGAGAGAACACGTTACTGCCGATGGAGTTGGAGATGCGGCCATATCACCCAGACCTGAGGGGAGGAGAGAGAACACGTTACTGCCGATGGAGTTGGAGATGCGGCCATATCACCCAGACCTGAGGGGAGGAGAGAGGAGTGCTGTCATGCTCTGCAGATCAGTGGTTCCCTAACGTATTCATGTCAAGGACCCCCAAATTGGCAAAAGGGCCTTTCTGTGTGGAGTTTGCATGTTCTCCCCGTGTCCCCTAGGGTAGGTACCCTCACAAAAAAACATGCAGTAATCCTGGTCTCTAAACTACCTCCGCCTGGCCAGCCGGAGCACCTGATGGAGGGGTAAGGAACTGGTCGGAATAACGTGTTCCTTCCACGCGCTATACGTCCGGCCGGGGAAATTCCCCGATGTCAGGTGAAAAGAAGCAGCTTGGCCTCCTCATACATAGAAGGAAGCATGAGGTCAGTCCGCTGCCCCCCCCAGGTTGGCAGAGGAAGTGTAGCGCCCCTGATTACATTAGATAATTGACACTGGGTGAAAAAATGGGTTGCAAAATCGTGGGAAGAAAAAAAAAAGGACCCCCAAATTGACACTAATTATGCCGCATTTGAAGAGATATTCCACGGACCACCCATAAGAGAAGAGTTTGTATGGCTCTAGCAGTGATTCTCAACCTGTTTAATTTCAAGGGCCCCCAGTTTGACTTGAATTAGTCTACGGCAGGGGTGGGCAACTGGCGGCCCGGGGGCCACATGCGGCCCCCACCTTCACTTAATGTGGCCCTCAGAATACTGATATATTATTGGTTTCAGCTGTTACAATTCCACAACATGCAAACATGACCCGCTTTAATTACTTCAGTCTAAATTAGTAGCTCATTGCTTCAACACAAGTATAATTAGAGGCATTTGAAATTACATAAAAATGTTAATTTTCAGGATTCCAATTCAAAAATAGCAAAAATTCAAGATTTCAATTCGAATATAGCAAAAATAGCCGATCTACGAGCTCAAAACGCGTCGCAGCGCGACACGTTTTGAGCTTGTAGATCGGCTATTTTTGCAACGACAGTAATATATGGCCCTAGGGAGTGAGTGTGGAAATATAGTGGCCCTCTCCATCGTCAAAGTTGCCCACACCTGGTCTACGGACACCCCATTTAATATGGCATTTCTCTCTGAGACCCCCATTCATATTGTAAAATAAATGGGTCCATTTGGTTCCAATTGTACACTCTCAGGGTTACAGAACCAGTTAGTTAACTCTCAGAGTACAGTCATCATTTAGCTGGGGAACCGCCTCAAGGACCCACATTGGGGACCACTGGGGAACCGCCTCAAGGACCCACATTGGGGACCACTGGGGAACCGCCTCAAGGACCCACATTGGGGACCACTGGGGAACCGCCTCAAGGACCCACATTGGGGACCACTGCTGTAGATTCACTCAACAGACAAAGTCATTATGACTTCGACTTAACATCACGCCATGAACGCAAATGATAAGCCCATTTCTTTCATAAATACGGATATTGAATATTGTCCTGAATGCAGAATGTAAATGAAGTATTGTTCTGCCCTTGCGCTTACAATGATTGGGAACTAGAAAAATCACCTCATCTCAGCAGTTTGTTTTTGTGTGTGTGTGTGTGTGTGTGTGTGTGTGTGTGTGTGTGTGTGTGCATGCGTGCGTGCGTGCGTGCGTGCGTGCGTGCGTGCGTGGGCGCAGCACACCTTGCCGTGCCACTATGAGACTGGCCATACAGTCGGGGACGCTGGTGCCCGCTGCCAGGAATGTGATGCCCATGATAACATCAGGGATGCCCAGAGTGAAGCCAATCACTGTGACCTGAAAGCACACACACACACACACACACACACACACACACACACACACACACACACACACACACACACACACACACACACACACACACACACACACACACATCTGAGACAACCACTGCGACAAGGACATTTTCTTCATACGAATGAATGATAAACATATCGTTGATGTCGGGCACAAACCTCTTATCTCCATATTCTGACTTTTTGTGCTTTCTCATAAATTAATGCCCTATTTGAGAGCGTCACGCAAAAGCGCCAAGAGTAAGTGCCGCCCGCGTTTCAATACTTTCTCTGAATCTGATTTTTGAAGTTTTTAATTTGAATCCTGAAATGTAACAGTCTTCGAATTAGGAGGTTTCCACTCGACAGAATTAGGAGGTTTCCACTCGACAGAATTAGGAGGTTTCCACTCAACAGAATTAGGAGGTTTCCACTCGACAGAATTAGGAGGTTTCCACTCGACAGAATTAGGAGGTTTCCACTCGACAGAATTAGGAGGTTTCCACTCGACAGAATTAGGAGGTTTCCACTGGACAGAATTAGGAGGTTTCCACTGGACAGAATTAGGAGGTTTCCACTGGACAGAATTAGGAGGTTTCCACTCGACAGAATTAGGAGGTTTCCACTCGACAGAATTAGGAGGTTTCCACTCGACAGAATTAGGAGGTTTCCACTCGACAGAATTAGGAGGTTTCCACTCGACAGAATTAGGAGGTTTCCACTCGACAGAATTAGGAGGTTTCCACTTGACAGAATTAGGAGGTTTCCACTCGACAGAATTAGGAGGTTTCCACTCGACAGAATTAGGAGGTTTCCACTCGACAGAATTAGGAGGTTTCCACTCGACAGACACAATAATAACAAGTTCAGTCGAGTAGGTTTCTGTCGGGTGGAAACCTGTCCAAAACCTTTCAGCAAATTGAAAAAAGAATACATTGGAAAACTTATACACACACACACACGTATTATGGGACATTCTACATAATGCGTACTTTGACTTTTGGTACTTCTTTGTACATTTTGATGCCAATGCTTTTGGACTTTTACGCAAGTACATGTTGAATTCTTTGAACTTTCCCTTGCAACAGAGTATTTCTATATTGCAGTATTGATACTTTTACTTCAGTAAAAAGAAAAAAACCTGTCTCCAGTGAGTGAGTGAGTGAGCGAGCGAGCGAGCGTGCGTGCGTGCGTACGTGCGTGCGTGCGTGCGTGCGTGAATGAGTGAGTGAGTGAGTGAGTGAGTGAGTGAGTGAGTGAGTGAGTGAGTGAGTGAGTGAGCGAGCGAGCGAGTGAGTGAGTGGGATGAACCTTTTTGACGTACCATCCACACCATGATGTAGGAGAGGCCAGCGATCCACATGGTGGCTGTGATGAAGGACACCATGAACCAGTTCCCCCAGCGCCGCTTGCTGCAGTTTGGCACCGTGAAGAACAGCAGGAAGCACAGCGGCCACATGAACAGCCACTTCAGCTTGTTGAACACACCGGCTGCACGGCGAGCGCCGGCCGGAGAGAGACGGGAGAAAAACTATTCTCTTTATCCTTTAGGACACAACCACATACCTCCATGCAATATAAAAACTATTCTCTTTATCCTTTAGGACACAACCACATACCTCCATGCAATATATTTGATGTATAATTATTTATATTAGTATTACTACCGGTATTTCTTTTTTTTTAGGTCCTCTACTTATTAGTTATTAATTAAATGGTTTTTTTTTTTGCGGCTTCCACCTTTATTTTATATTTTTTATAGAGGGACAGACAGTAGGCTGACAGGAAATGGGGGAGAGAGATGGGGGAGTGACATGCAGTAAAGGCCGTCGGGATCGGAAGTCGAACCCGCGGCACACTGCCAGACTGGATTAACAGCCAAGGTGCCTGGACCGCTGAGCCACGGCCCAGGCTTACTTATTAGTTACTATAGATTACTAGAACAGTGCCCGTTGGGGGGTGATCAGGTGTGATCAATATTGGCTAATAAAGGGGCGAGGTCGCACAGCATTGTGATGTCAGAACAGGCCAGCTCCATATATGGAGATCTGGATTTGGGCCCTGTCCCGGAGCCATGGGCAGAGACTTTTGTGCTAGTTCTGGACAACCGTCTATCCCAGGGGTTCTCAACGTTTTTGGCCGGGGACCCCCGGAAATACTTTGGCAATGTCTCGGGACCCCCGCCCCGCCCCCTCCCGACCCCCAATATAAATTGACTGCTACAATAACCTTAACCCATTTTGGGCGGGAACCCCTTTTGGTGTTTTAAGCATTATGTTATAATTTAGCTATTGAAAAATAGCAGATCTACAAGCTCATAGCGCGCCACCGAGTGGCGCGCTATGAGCTTGTAGGTCTGCTATTTTTGAAAAATCGTGAAAAAACAAAATCTTTCTTTTTTTTTTTTTTAATAATTTGGGGACCCCCTAAAATAATTTGGCGACCCCCCGAGGGGTCGCGACCCACGGGTTGAGAACCCCTGGTCTATCCGACTCAAGGCTGGGCACCGCACTCCCTGTGGTGGTGTGGAACACAGCACTCCCTGTGGTGGTGTGGAACACAGCACTCCCTGTGGTGGTGTGGAACCACCACTCCCTGTGGTGGTGTGGAACGCACTCCCTGTGGTGGTGTGGAACACAGCACTCCTTGTGGTGGTGTGGAACACAGCACTCCCTGTGGTGGTGTGGAACCACCACTCCCTGTGGTGGTGTGGAACGCACTCCCTGTGGTGGTGTGGAACGAACCACTCCCTGTGGTGGTGTGGAACGCACTCCCTGTGGTGGTGTGGAACGAACCACTCCCTGTGGTGGTGTGGAACGAACCACTCCCTGTGGGGGTGTGGAACACTGCACTCCCTGTGGGGGTGTGGAACACTCCACTCCCTGTGGGGGTGTGGAACACTGCACTCCGTGTGGTGGTGTGGAACACTCCACTCCCTGTGGGGGTGTGGAACACTGCACTCCCTGTGGTGGTGTGGAACCACAGCACTCCCTGTGGTGGTGTGGAACACTGCACTCCCTGTGGTGGTGTGGAACGCGTGGGTCAAATTTGGGGCGAGCGGTTCTCGGGTTATGTGGATTACAGACGTACACACAGAGACGTGGTGCATTTATAGATAGATAATATTGTAGGATTATTTTGTTATGATTATCCTTATTTACATGATTATCATTTCCTTTTCTTCTCGTCCTGTTTTATTATTTCAGCCCACTGGTTTGAACACTATAGGTTTTGTGTTTGGCAAAGGGGGAAAATGAAGGTGCATTGGAAACTGAATGTTCATCACTGAAGCTGTCAAAATGTTTCCACTATAAATTATATATAAAAAAAGACATGAAAAAATAAATAATAGTATTAATAATGAATACAGTAGGGTGTGAATTGATAAAATCCTAAAGGATCCCAACCCTTTAAATGTTTTTTTTGTGGCTTTCGCCTTCATTTTTTATAGAGGGACAGACAGTAGGCTGACAGGAAATGGGGGAGAGAGATGGGGGAGTGACATGCAGTAAAGGCCGTCAGGATCGGGAGTCGAACCCGCGGCACACTGCCAGGCTCGGGCTACTGGCCAAGGTGCCTGGACCGCTGAGCCACCCACGGCCCAGGCCAAAGGATCCCAACCCTAATATATAATCATGGACCCTGTCATCAAAAGTGATCCAGCTGCAGTAGAAGTGGAACAGTTTGTCTCACCTGGAGCTCTAAAAGGCACGATAGGGCCATCCTTGTCATCGTCACCCTCTCCTTCTTCGCCGTTCTCGTTGTTCTCGTTGTCGTCGTTTTCGTTCTCCGTCTTGCTCGCGGACTCCAGCAGCTGGACCCTGCACCGCCCGTTGAGACCCCTCTCTGAGACTCCGCCCTGCATCCCGTTCTCTAGGCCACGCCTCTCCTGTGCCCTGGGCGCCGAGTCGGAGTCCCCGTTGGTGATGCGATTGACGCACATGCGCGTCTCGCTGGTGTTGATCAGCCGTTGCCTCTGGGAACCGCCATAGAACACGACAACTTGAGCTACAGTACAGTAAGGCTGGGCAATTAACCAACAATATTACCAAACCGACATTTAGAATCAATGGGTCTGTTGTAAAATAACTAAATAATAGTATATTGTAGTATATATTAGTATAATAGTATGTTCTAACCAACGTGCAATTCACAAAGGGGTGTGTCTATCAAATGTGCAGATCACAGTTGTTCCTCATTTTCGCCTGAAGGTCAGATGCGTGTTCATGTGGGAGATCATTTGCATTGCCCAACGCCCCATTTAAGACCAAAAAAAGGCAACTACAGTAATGGTTTTTTTTCCTTTTCTTTTCCAACCTTTCTTGTCTTTTTCAAGTGTGAACTAAATAAAAGTACACAATCAATCCTACATCAGTACAAACATTACAAAAAAAATTACCATGAATAACCTCAAGTACATAAACGTAAATACAATACACGGAAGAATCTCCAAAGTGATACAACTTTAAATTAAATGCAGTGTTACAAACATGTAACACTGCATGGCATAATTACTGTACATAAAACAAGTGTGAAATCAAACAGCGGAGAACATGGAGACACGAACACGCACGCGCTCGTGCGCACATACGCGCCGCGCGTGCGTGAGCGCACACAGGTGAAACAACAATGTACGTACGGACGTACAAATCATCTTTAGGGGGAGTGGGGTATTGCAGGGGTTCTCAACGTTTTTGGCCGGGAACCCCCGGAAATGCTTTGGCAATGTCTCGGGACCCCCGCCCCGCCCCCTCCCGACCCCCAATATAAATTGACTGCTACAATAACCTTAACCCATTTTGGGCGGGAACCCCATTTGGTGTTTTAAGCATTGTTATAATTTAGCTATTGAAAAATAGCAGATCTACAAGCTCATAGCGCGCCACCGAGTGGCGCGCTATGAACTTGTAGATCTGCTATTTTTGAAAAATCGTGAAAATAATTTTTTTTTCTTCTTTTTTTTTTAAAATATTTTGGGGACCCCCCAAAATAATTTGGCGACCCCCCGAGGGGTCGCGACCCACGGGTTGAGAACCCCTGGGGTATTGTATCCAGCACGTGTACCTCATTGATGAGCAGGCGTGAGGCCATGGTGAGACGGGTCCGGGGTGAGAAGTGGCTGGTGATCATGATCCTCATGCCAGCCTCGGAGAAGGACAGCTGGTGCGGGTAGGCTGACAGTAGCTCATCCACCATCAGCACAGATGGCGTACAGTGGAAGTTAGCTAGAGACACACACACGCGCACACACACACACACACACACACACACACACACACACACACACACACACACACACACACACACACACACACACACACACACACACACACACACACACACACACACACACACACACACACACACACACACACACACACACACACACACACAATGCTTGTATGTTTAAGTGTTCAGCAATGCATTGATACAAAGAAAATCTTCCCAGGTTAGCAGAGGGAGTGTAGCACACAGGATTGTGAAAAATCGTGGGATAAGAAAAAAATAAAAAGTTGTTTGGTATATCTATATTTTATTCTAACTCGTAAGGGGGCCTAGCGAGACTAAACTAACAGATTCATGTTTTTAAACAATGCGACACCGACCGCAACCCGCCACGGGAACCCAATCTCTTTTGTAAACCGGATCACACCGCTCAGTTTAAAGGGGCATTCCACTCATTTTCAACATTTTACTATGTCATTAATATACCTTATAGCTGTTGTGTGGACATAATAAAACTGGAGATCTGAAAAAAATCATTAACATGGTGAAACACATCTTGATGATGTCATCAAGATGTGTTTCACCATGTTAATGATTCTTTTCATACTTACAGTTCTAGGAAACACAGAATGGGGGGACTTTTTTTTTAATTATGTCCACACAACAGCTCTAAGGTATATTAATGACATAGTAAAATGTTGAAAATGAGTGGAATGCCCCTTTAAGAAGGAATACCAGGCTTTAGTGGCAGCGGTGGCCGAACGGATAGCGGCGCGGTCTAGATACCGGAAGGTTCCCAGTTCGAATCAGCCGTCCGACACGTTAAAATTACCACCGCTGAAATGCCCTTGAACAAGGCATCAACCACTACGATGAAATGTGTTCTATGAGCAGGGCCTGGCTGGAAGAATTAGCCCAGATACCCTGGGTAAATATAGATTTCATTTCATTTCATTTCATTTCCTCCATGGTGGAAAGCCTGGTGGTGACGCAGCCGCTAGGTTAATGATTGGGTTACCTTTCTTGAGCAGTACTGCGGTGGCATCGCAGGTGACATTGTCGTCCAGGTCAGTGCTCCCTGTCAGGCTAGGTTAATGATTGGGTTACCTTTCTTGAGCAGTACTGCGGTGGCATCGCAGGTGACATTGTCGTCCAGGTCAGTGCTCCCTGTCAGGCTAGGTTAATGATTGGGTTACCTTTCTTGAGCAGTACTGCGGTGGCATCGCAGGTGACATTGTCGTCCAGGTCAGTGCTCCCTGTCAGGCTAGGTTAATGATTGGGTTACCTTTCTTGAGCAGTACTGCGGTGGCATCGCAGGTGACATTGTCGTCCAGGTCAGTGCTCCCTGTCAGGCTAGGTTAATGATTGGGTTACCTTTCTTGAGCAGTACTGCGGTGGCATCGCAGGTGACATTGTCGTCCAGGTCAGTGCTCCCTGTCAGGCTAGGTTAATGATTGGGTTACCTTTCTTGAGCAGTACTGCGGTGGCATCGCAGGTGACATTGTCGTCCAGGTCAGTGCTCCCTGTCAGGCTAGGTTAATGATTGGGTTACCTTTCTTGAGCAGTACTGCGGTGGCATCGCAGGTGACATTGTCGTCCAGGTCAGTGCTCCCTGTCAGGCTAGGTTAATGATTGGGTTACCTTTCTTGAGCAGTACTGCGGTGGCATCGCAGGTGACATTGTCGTCCAGGTCAGTGCTCCCTGTCAGGCTAGGTTAATGATTGGGTTACCTTTCTTGAGCAGTACTGCGGTGGCATCGCAGGTGACATTGTCGTCCAGGTCAGTGCTCCCTGTCAGGCCGTTGGCCATGGCCCCCGAGCCCTTCTTCCGCCGGTCAAAGTAGCGCTGTGCCCTGCCGTTAAACCTGCCGACAGGTGACACAAAATGTGACCGGGTCTGGCAAATAGGGCCTCATCTCGACCAGAGTCATTGTTCAGTTTTGTACAGATTATTAAAGTACAGAATGTAAGCTTTCATATGATGTATCATTCAATGAAATTGGAAAATATTTGAAGGAGATATGACCATTTTAAAATGATTGTGCCGTTTTACCCAAAGCTGAGAAAATCCCGTTTGAATGTTCACAACATTTCAACACCTAGAGCTGGCTAGCCTACTTTGACTTATAAATATATACATTTAATTTGACCAAATCAATAATCTGTTGGAATGAAAACTTTCTTCAACATTCAAGCTGTGTTAATATGAAAAAAACCGAAAATCACTAAAAAGAAATCACGTTTATTTTAGATTTTCTGCCTTTTCATTATAGGCGAGATGGGGACCATTTTGCTAGACCTGGTCACAAATGTCAGCCTGACAGGATTATGACACGCAAAAAGATAGTAGCAACATGGAGGCTCTATTCGCACAGTGTGGACCTGAAGTCAGTTATTGACACACTTTCATCATATACAGTAATGTAGGTGGGGGGGAATTCGCCAATATATTTTTGTAATTTTATACATTTTTTAAATGTCTTAATTCTTTGTATGAATATGTATATTTGGCATAAGTGGTTAAGTGTAACTTATCAATTTATTTTTACAACTATTAATGTCATAGTAGCTTTTGATGCATAGACTATTCTGAATACAGCTCAGGTCTCATGCGTTCATTTGCAGTGGCTGTTTTATCTAGAGAGGAGTGAATATTGTCTACAATATTATAGAATAGATTATAATTGAAAGTAATGAATTACTTTAATTATTATATACTGTACAAACCGAGCAGAAAATGCTCGGTTTGTACGGTTGTATGGCGGCGACATCAAAGCCTCCCACTCGCGAAAGTCCGACTGGTTTTCCAATCGTACTACTGTAACATATATCGCATTTATTTATTTACTGAGGGCCTACTGAGCACATAGAATAACTCTTCCTACTTCCGGGCCGCTTCCCTATAGAGCGTCACAGTCCCGCCCCCTACCATGGACCAGGAAATGATTCTCCGTTCATTTTCCTCATAGACATTTCAGAAAGTATTTATTTAAAGACGTTTACGCCGCGGACAAAGCCAACTCGAGTCGTGACAAATCATGACAACAAACACAATTTTTTGGGCCGAACAAATAATTAGAAAGAAGAAAAAACGGCAGGTTACAACACTTTTTTTGTTGTTTTTCTTCTTTGTAATTATTTGTTTGGTCCAAAATATTGTTTGTGTTGTCATGATTTGTCACGACTCGAGTTGGCTTTGTCCGCGGCGTAACCGTCTTTAAATAAATACTTTCTGAAATGTCTATGGGAAAAATGCATTGGGATTCATTTCCTGGTCCATGGTAGGGGGCGGGACTGCGACGCTCTATAGTATACTTCCTTCACCTAGCTTCAGGTGCTACCGATGATACTAATTATTAAGGCTCTGTTCCATTTAGTGTGCAGTGGTTCTCAAACTTTAATTTCACGGACCGCCATAACTCTGACAGTGTACAAATGGAACCAAATGGACCCGGGTGGGCTGGGTCCATTTGGTTCCATTTGTACACTCTCAGAGTTACACACCCGTACGGGGCCATTTGGAACCCACTCCAGGACACTTAATAAAGACCCACTGTAGCTGAGTGTTTCTAGTGAGCCGACATGCACAATAGAGCGTCGCAGTCCCGCCCCCTACCATGGACCAGGAAATGAATCCCAATGCATTTTTCCCATAGACATTTCAAAAAGTATTTATTTAAAGACGGTTACGCCGCGGACAAAGCCAACTCGAGTCGTGACAACTCATGACAACACAAACAATATTTTGGACCAAACAAATAATTACAAAGAAGAAAAACAACAAAAAAAAGTGTTGTAACCTGCCGTTTTTTTCTTCTTTCTAATTATTTGTTCGGTCCAAAAAATTGTGTTTGTTGTCATGATTTGTCACGACTCGAGTTGGCTTTGTCCGCGGCGTAAACGTCTTTAAATAAATACTTTCTGAAATGTCTATGAGGAAAATGAACGGAGAATCATTTCCTGGTCCATGGTAGGGGGCGGGACTGCCACGCTCTATAGCACTGGTATATGTTCATTTTCAAAGCCATCTCAGGAATGGTCCCCTCTTACATTTGCTCTATGTTGGATCAGAATCCAAGTCCTTATCAGACCCGCTCGAGTGTCTTCCTGACCCTCAAGGTTCCATTTGCTAACTCAGAGCTACAGTTGGGTGCCACCGATATTGTCCCTTATCATTTGACCCATTTAGGCCTGACCTCAAAATTTTAAAAAATCCTTCTAAATCCTCCAGTTTTCTGAAATAAATATTTTCACGATTTTTCAAAAATAGCAGACCTACAAGCTCGTAGCGCGCCACTCGGTGGCGCGCTATGAGCTTGTAGATCTGCTATTTTTCAATAGCTAAATTATAACATAATGTTTAAAACACCAAAAGGGGTTCCCGCCCAAAATGGGTTAACTGTCCTTTTGCGCAGATCACGCAAACCTCAGCAAAAAGAAAAGGACAATCGATGGCCTCCAACTGTAGGTAAAGCAGCTTTTTCTGTCAGTGCTCCATTTGATTGGAACGAACTCCAGAAGATCCTAAAAGTCTGATCACTGCCTTCCCTATAGGTCAATTCAGGGAAATGATTTCTAGCACTTTTGTTCAACAACGTAAATGTAAATGTTTAAATTAATTCTCATCTATCTATTATAGTTATTTTAGTTTTGAATACTTTCTGTTTTCCAATACATATATTTTATATTGCTGTATTTAATGTATATTGTTGATTGTTGATTGTTTTGTATTTCGGCTACATTGAAAATGAGGGCCTGCCCCTCAATTGTACTCCGAGCTTAAATAAAGGTTATGATGATGATGATGAATAGCAGCACCCTGACTCTGGAACAAGAGCCTTCATTAGTATCATAGGTAACATGGAAGTAGTGAAGTGGCCCAAGTTCTTTCCAAAATGGCGTGTGTGCATAGAGCCCATTGTTGAGGGCAGATACGTACTTCATCATGATGATGTAGACCACATACATGAGGACCAGGATCAGAGATTCCCACCTAGATACAAACAACAAGTTAGCATACAATGCACTACAGTACTTATCAGCAGAAGTGTTTTATGTTAGGGGTGCAAAAGTTAATTAAGCTAATCGATTTGAACAATTTTAATGAAAAAATAATTGATTTTGAAACGAAAGAAATGCGTAAAAAAAGGCAAAATAGCCAATCTTCAAGCTCAGGTCGCAACCGCACGGTGAGCTTGTAAATCAGTTATTAATTAGTTTGCTCTTTTTGTGTAATACTGTCGTATGACAACGTATAAAATAGGGCGTAAGTGGTTAATCAGACTAATTGACTCTATCAATTATTAAAAGAAAAATGCATTTAAAATGTTTTGCATTGATAATTGGATATATAATAGATAAAACAATACTAATAATCGCTAACAATTACAATTTACAATTTAAGCATTTAGCAGATATCTATATAATGAAACTATACATGTAAACTATACATACTATACTATACATATTTACTATAAAGTGCTATGACTACATAAAATGCAATTCTAGTCTACGTAACATGCTATAAGTCTGTATAAAATGCTATCTAAGTCTACATAAAGTGCTATCTAAGGGGCTATAGGGCAAGTGCTACGGGCCATGATGGAGTCTGAAAAGGTGGGTTTTCTGACTACGGCGGAAGAGGAGTGGGGCTGCAGTTTTGATTGTAATAGGAAGTGCATTCCATAGCTAAGAAAATAATCCATATTTTATGTCTTCCCTCAAACACCCATGCAGGCTTTCACAGATCACTCAGGCACGTACCATGATACATTCTCACGTACCATGATACATTCTCACGTACCATGATACATTCTCACTTACCATGATACATTCTCACTTACCATGATACATTCTCACGTACCATGATACATTCTCACTTACCATGATACATTCTCACTTACCATGATACATTCTCACGTACCATGATACATTCTCACTTACCATGATACATTCTCACGTACCATGATACATTCTCACTTACCATGATACATTCTCACTTACCATGATACATTCTCACGTACCATGATACATTCTCACTTACCATGATACATTCTCACTTACCATGATACATTCTCACGTACCATGATACATTCTCACTTACCATGATACATTCTCACTTACCATGATACATTCTCACGTACCATGATACATTCTCACTTACCATGATACATTCTCACGTACCATGATACATTCTCACTTACCATGATACATTCTCACTTACCATGATACATTCTCACGTACCATGATACATTCTCACTTACCATGATACATTCTCACGTACCATGATACATTCTCACGTACCATGATACATTCTCACGTACCATGATACATTCTCACGTACCATGATACATTCTCACTTACCATGATACATTCTCACTTACCATGATACATTCTCACGTACCATGATACATTCTCACTTACCATGATACATTCTCACGTACCATGATACATTCTCACGTACCATGATACATTCTCACGTACCATGATACATTCTCACGTACCATGATACATTCTCACTTACCATGATACATTCTCACTTACCATGATACATTCTCACGTACCATGATACATTCTCACGTACCATGATACATTCTCACTTACCATGATACATTCTCACGTACCATGATACATTCTCACATACCATGATACATTCTCACGTACCATGATACATTCTCACTTACCATGATACATTCTCACTTACCATGATACATTCTCACTTACCATGATACATTCTCACTTACCATGATACATTCTCACTTACCATGATACATTCTCACTTACCATGATACATTATCACGTACCATGATACATTCTCACTTACCATGATACATTATCACGTACCATGATACATTCTAACTTACCAACATACATTCTCACTTACCAACATACATTCTCATCATAGATGAACTGTTGAGGTAAAACAGAGAAGGGAGAATGTTAGAGCAACAGCCAAAGTAGGAGCACTGACATTTGTCTGCAGTAAAACATGTTCACCACTAGGTGGTGCAGTACACCAAGAGCTCTAGCAATCAGGAGTGGGTCAAATTCTGAGCTGTCTTAAACCCATTTAGGACTGAGGCCGATTCTAAAAAAAAAAAGGTCTTCTAAATCCTAAAGGTTTTCTGAAAAACCCATGTTTCTATGTCAGTGGTGCTCAACCTTTTTCATGTCAAGGACCGCCAGAATTATCTGTATTTTGCCGCAGACCCCCATCTGAAAATATGTTCCAGGGACTCCCCCGGAAGCAAAGATTTGAGTTAAAATCTGATATATTCAAAGATTTGCACCACATTTTTCAAAAATAGCAGATTTTTGAAGGATTATTATACATTTGAAAACTTGAAATGAGACATTCTGCACGATGAGTACTTTTACCTTTGGTACATTTTGATACCAATACTTTTGTACTTTTTTGAATTCCGGACTTCTACTTGTAACAAAGTATTAATTTCTATATTGCAGCATTCATACTTTTACTTAAGTAAAAACTTTGAATATGTTTTCCACCCCTGTGGAAGAGCACCCTGTGCTGTTCATGCCAGCAGTGTGTTGTCACCATAGAGTATATATATAATAGAGACTGAACTGGCGCGAAGCTCCGCCCCCCCAGCTATTCATGTCAGTGGAAGTTGCTCAGTGGCGTTTTGAAGCACCCGGAAGACTGCCGGAAGTCCCTCCCAGGACCTCAACTTTGAGGTCCTGAGTGACGTAGGGCAACCGAGCGCTCAACGTTAAAGCCCAGCTGCACGGGGTTTCCCGGTCATGAATCCACGGGTCCGCCTGTAGTCCCTCCTCCTACCACTAGGACCCAGAGCTTCAACGTTGGAAAGTCTGCCTGCCCCCTTGGTTGTCACCCTGTGCTGTTCATGCCAGCAGTGTGTTGTCACCCTGTGCTGTTCATGCCAGTAGTGTGTTGTCACCCTGTGCTGTTCATGCCAACAGTGTGTTGTCACCCTGTGCTGTTCATGCCAACAGTGTGTTGTCACCCTGTGCTGTTCATGCCAGCAGTGTGTTGTCACCCTGTGCTGTTCATGCCAGCAGTGTGTTGTCACCCTGTGCTGTTCATACCAGCAGTGTGATGACTAAGAGCACCCTGTGCTGTTCATGCCAGCAGTGTGTTGACTAAGAGTACCCTGTGCTGTTCATACCAGCAGTGTGTTGACTAAGAGCACCCTGTGCTGTTCATACCAGCAGTGTGATGACTAAGAGCACCCTGTGCTGTTCATGCCAGCAGTGTGTTGACTAAGAGTACCCTGTGCTGTTCATACCAGCAGTGTGTTGACTAAGAGTACCCTGTGCTGTTCATACCAGCAGTGTGTTGACTAAGAGCACCCTGTGCTGTTCATGCCAGCAGTGTGTTGTCACCCTGTGCTGTTCATGCCAGCAGTGTGTTGACTAAGAGCACCCTGTGCTGTTCATACCAGCAGTGTGATGACTAAGAGCACCCTGTGCTGTTCATGCCAGCAGTGTGTTGACTAAGAGTACCCTGTGCTGTTCATACCAGCAGTGTGTTGACTAAGAGTACCCTGTGCTGTTCATACCAGCAGTGTGTTGACTAAGAGCACCCTGTGCTGTTCATGCCAGCAGTGTGTTGTCACCCTGTGCTGTTCATGCCAGCAGTGTGTTGACTAAGAGCACCCTGTGCTGTTCATGCCAGCAGTGTGTTGACTAAGAGCACCCTGTGCTGTTCATGCCAGCAGTGTGTTGACTAAGAGCACCCTGTGCTGTTCATGCCAGCAGTGTGTTGACTAAGAGTACCCTGTGCTGTTCATACCAGCAGTGTGTTGACTAAGAGCACCCTGTGCTGTTCATGCCAGCAGTGTGTTGTCACCCTGTGCTGTTCATGCCAGCAGTGTGTTGACTAAGAGCACCCTGTGCTGTTCATGCCAGCAGTGTGTTGACTAAGAGCACCCTGTGCTGTTCATGCCAGCAGTGTGTTGACTAAGAGCACCCTGTGCTGTTCATACCAGCAGTGTGTTGACTAAGAGCACCCTGTGCTGTTCATACCAGCAGTGTGTTGACTAAGAGCACCCTGTGCTGTTCATGCCAGCAGTGTGTTGTCAGGCTGAACTGGAGTGAGTGATGCCGTGTAGGCAGCTGTTAACCACATGAACCCTAGCGCCCCTATCCTCGGGGCGAACATCCGGCCAAAGAATAGCCCGTCAACAAGCTCACCATGCCTTAAAAACCTATGAGCTTGAAGATCATGCTATTTGTACAGAGTTTACAATCACTGTCACATTGTGGTCCTGGGGGACTCCAGTCAGTAGCATCATTATGCTTTTCTGTCACACTGAAGCTCGTAAAAAAAAAGAAAAACGGTATTGAGCACATTCGTGGCACTCCATATACTGTACACCAGGCTTCCCCAATTCATTTTCCTCAAGGGCCATATTTTGACTAGGGTACCAGGCTGGGGGCCGAGTCTGCACGCGTGAGGTCGAGGTTTTGCCCTGAAAATTCATTTTCACGGCAAGACCCCATCTGAAAAGGATGCCCAGTTTGACATGCATAGGCTACTGACCCCCATTTAATGCCATTTATATCTGGGACCCCCCCCCCCCAGATTTGTTTGAAATTCTTCCAGGGGCCACAAGGGGGCGCTCCGCGGGCCGCCTATTGGGGAACCCTGCTGTACACATAGTAGACTACAGTATGTGCATACTGTATGTACAGTACATGCACGCTGTGACTTTGCTCTACAGGGGGTCAGCCCTATATATGCACCTTCAGTTTAGGGTTGGATTGGGCCACGAGTACGGGTTGGGGTTATGGTTGTTGAGGGAACACATGGCCGTACGTACGGTCTCCCTTCTACCGTATGTAATATTGTGTTCGCGTTTCTGCATCCATATTTAATTTCCCACTCTCTCTCTTCACTCTTGTGAATACAAGTGCCTGTGTGTGTGTGTGTGTGTTTGTTTGTTTGTTTGTTTGTTTGTTTGTGTGCGTGCATGCATGTGTCTGTGTGGTTGTGTGTGTGCATGTGTGTGTGTGTATTTGTGTGTGTGTGTGTGTGTGTGTGTGTGTGTGTGTGTGTGTGTGTGTGTGTTTAGTTTACACAATAAACCCTTACGGCAATGAGGGCAACGATGGAAAACGTGTAATACATGGAATCGCGGAGCAGCGTCCAATGGGAAAGCCTCACCGCCTGCAAACAGAGGGACAGAGACTCACATTACTGTGCAGAAGGACGTTACTAAACACAAGCATTCTTACAGGGAAAAACAGAATAGAACACATCTGGCTGCATGGCTCCATCCTTTGTACCGATACAAAAGTACGAGCTGACCCGCAAAGATCACACCCACACTAAAAGTGAGTGCTAAGAGCGCACACCAGCCTACGTGGAAGAGAAGGTGGCCGGGGTGTGTTTATCGACCTTACGTAATCAGATACAATATACAGGGGCTCACAATGCCATGATTAATCCATTGAGACCTGGAACGCATCCATGTCACGTTAGCGTTTAACCACATTAACCATTAACCCATTTTGGGGCGGGAACCCGTTTTGGTGTTTTAAACATTGTTATAATTTAGCTATTGAAAAATAGCAGATCTACAAGTTCATAGCGCGCCACCGAGTGGCGCGCTATGAACTTGTAGGTCTGCTATTTTTGAAAAATCGTTAAAATGTGCCTCAAATCTTTCCGAAAATTGTCATGATTTAGATTTTTTTTTTTTTTTTTTTCCGATGTCAGGCCTGAATGGGTTAATGCCGTGAAGCATGGAAAGTCCACCCTCCCACACAGCGTGTGTGTTCGCTGCATACACAAGTGCCGGGTCAAAAGTTACATCTTGAATGTGCCACATCCAGGCGTGGAATCAGCTGCTGCTGCGAGGGCATAGTTAAACACAAACAAAGCTGGAGGTGGTTAGGAGTAGAATGTTGGCGCCGCACTGTAGTTCAAGCTCTATATAGATGGGTCACAATGTTAGTATCAATAACATGGTACTTTGAAGAATAAATAGACTCTTATGAAGTCACACCAAAGTCAATAAACAATAACGGGTGGGGTGGATGATTGGAGTTGGATAATTTTTAATATGCTCCCCGAAATCCCACCCCTCTATAGCTCCATCACTGCTCTTATGTAATGCACCATCTGTGGTTGCATCACTATGTTTTGGAGCTCGGCGTATAATATATACGTCATAATAATTCTATTTTTCCTGCTTATTCCCCATCCCATGCAAGGCCCAATATCTCCCCTCCCTGGCATGTTAGGTAGCATCGGGGACAGATATCTCCCCTCCCTGGCATGTTAGGTAGCATCGGGGACAGACGCCTCCCTGGCATGTTAGGTAGCATCGGGGACAATATCTCCCCTCCCTGGCATGTTAGGTAGCATCGGGACAGGCCCAATATCTCCCCTCCCTGGCATGTTAGGTAGCATCGGGGACAGGCCCAATATCTCCCCTCCCTGGCATGTTAGGTAGCATCGGGGACAGGCCCAATATCTCCCCTCCCTGGCATGTTAGGTAGCATCGGGGACAGACCCCTCCCTGGCATGTTAGGTAGCATCGGGGACAGACGCGGCCTGTATCTACCCTACCTGGCATGTTAGGTAGCATCGGGGACAGACGCGGCCTGTATCTCCCCTCCCTGGCATGTTAGGTAGCATCGGGGACAGACGCGGCCTGCTAACTTTGCGTCCGACATGTCAACCCTTTTCTTTTCCGTGATCCACAGTTTGATATGCATTGATTTAGGCCACGGTCCGGACCCCCATTTGATACAATTTTGGTCATTGTGACGCCAATCGACACTGTAAAATCCTCAGTGCATATTTAACTCAGAGAGTGTACTAATTAGGGTCCATTTGGTTCCATTCATGAGTTACAGATTTACAAGGATCCATTTGGTCCCTGGCTGCCCCAGCCAGGGACCAAATGGACCCCCTGCAACCACGTCAAGGACCCCTGCGGGCCCCTGCGGGCACCACGTTGAGAACACAACGAACACAAGAAATGAAAGCAATCTGCAAACTGAATTTGTGAGTAGGCACTGGCACTTCTTCATAGATAGATAGATACCTTTCTATTGATCCTGCGGGGGAATTTCAAGCACCAGAGGCAGCACAGCAGTAACAGTTACAGATACAGGGCACAGGTAAATGTAGGGTTAAGTGATATTATTTGCTACTGTATAATAAATAGGCTAGTTAAGTAGGCGTCTCCCTGTCTCTCCAGCTCTTTAGTAAACAGAAAATGCATTTTCACGTCGGGATACCAATTATATCCATTTTTATCCAAGATAGATAGGCCCAGGAATGAGTACATCCGAGGGACAGCGCATGTTAGATGTGTTGTAGATAAAGCCAGAGAGGCCAGACGGAGATGCTTTGGACATGTACAGAGGAGGGATAGTGAGAGTTTGGACATGTACAGAGGAGGGATAGTGAGAGTTTGGACATGTACAGAGGAGGGATAGTGAAGGATGCTGAGGTTGGAACTCTGACAGCTCCAACCTCAGCATCGTTCTACCCAGGAGAAGATTTATGGGTGTAGTTTTTTTTTATTTAATTTTTATCCCTCGATTTTGTAACCCATTTTTTCACCCCTGTGCCAATTATCTAATGTGATCCTGGGCTCTCTACACACCCTCCGCCAACCTAGTCCCCATATATGGGGGACATGGGGAGAGCAACGGACTCGAACTCATGCTTCCTTCCTGCCTGAGTGTCCAAGTTGCTCCTTTACACCTGACAGGGGGGAGTTTCCCTGGTTGGACGTAGCGTGTGGAAGGAACACGTTATTCCAACCAGTTCCTTTCCCCTCCATCAGGCGCCCCGGCTGGCCAGGAGGAGGCAGTTTGTTTAGAGACCAGGATTACTGCATGTTTTTGTGAGGGTACCTACCCTTATTACCTACACCCGATTTATGGGTGTAGTGAAAGAGGACATGAAGTCAGTTGGTGTGAGAGAAGAGGAGGCAGAGATGACAGGGTGTCGGGTGAGATGGAGGAGGCAGAGATGACAGGGTGTCGGGTGAGATGGAGGCAGAGATGACAGGGTGTCGGGTGAGATGGAGGCAGAGATGACAGGGTGTCGGGTGAGATGGAGACAGAGATGACAGGGTGTCGGGTGAGATGGAGACAGAGATGACAGGGTGTCGGGTGAGATGGAGGCAGAGATGACAGGGTGTCGGGTGAGATGGAGGCAGAGATGACAGGGTGTCGGGTGAGATGGAGACAGAGATGACAGGGTGTCGGGTGAGATGGAGGCAGAGATGACAGGGTGTCGGGTGAGATGGAGACAGAGATGACAGGGTGTCGGGTGAGATGGAGGCAGAGATGACAGGGTGTCGGGTGAGATGGAGACAGAGATGACAGGGTGTCGGGTGAGATGGAGACAGAGATGACAGGGTGTCGGGTGAGATGGAGACAGAGATGACAGGGTGTCGGGTGAGATGGAGGCAGAGATGACAGGGTGTCGGGTGAGATGGAGGCAGAGATGACAGGGTGTCGGGTGAGATGGAGACAGAGATGACAGGGTGTCGGGTGAGATGGAGACAGAGATGACAGGGTGTCGGGTGAGATGGAGACAGAGATGACAGGGTGTCGGGTGAGATGGAGACAGAGATGACAGGGTGTCGGGTGAGATGGAGGCAGAGATGACAGGGTGTCGGGTGAGATGGAGACAGAGATGACGGGGTGTCGGGTGAGATGGAGGCAGAGATGACAGGGTGTCGGGTGAGATGGAGGCAGAGATGACAGGGTGTCGGGTGAGATGGAGGCAGAGATGACAGGGTGTCGGGTGAGATGGAGGCAGAGATGACAGGGTGTCGGGTGAGATGGAGGCAGAGATGACAGGGTGTCGGGTGAGATGGAGACAGAGATGACAGGGTGTCGGGTGAGATGGAGGAGGCAGAGATGACAGGGTGTCGGGTGAGATGGAGGCAGAGATGACAGGGTGTCGGGTGAGATGGAGGAGGCAGAGATGACAGGGTGTCGGGTGAGATGGAGACAGAGATGACAGGGTGTCGGGTGAGATGGAGGAGGCAGAGATGACAGGGTGTCGGGTGAGATGGAGGAGGCAGAGATGACAGGGTGTCGGGTGAGATGGAGGAGGCAGAGATGACAGGGTGTCGGGTGAGATGGAGACAGAGATGACAGGGTGTCGGGTGAGATGGAGGCAGAGATGACAGGGTGTCGGGTGAGATGGAGACAGAGATGACAGGGTGTCGGGTGAGATGGAGACAGAGATGACAGGGTGTCGGGTGAGATGGAGACAGAGATGACAGGGTGTCGGGTGAGATGGAGACAGAGATGACAGGGTGTCGGGTGAGATGGAGGAGGCAGAGATGACAGGGTGTCGGGTGAGATGGAGGAGGCAGAGATGACAGGGTGTCGGGTGAGATGGAGACAGAGATGACAGGGTGTCGGGTGAGATGGAGGCAGAGATGACAGGGTGTCGGGTGAGATGGAGACAGAGATGACAGGGTGTCGGGTGAGATGGAGACAGAGATGACAGGGTGTCGGTGAGATGGAGACAGAGATGACAGGGTGTCGGGTGAGATGGAGGCAGAGATGACAGGGTGTCGGGTGAGATGGAGACAGAGATGACAGGGTGTCGGGTGAGATGGAGGCAGAGATGACAGGGTGTCGGGTGAGATGGAGACAGAGATGACAGGGTGTCGGGTGAGATGGAGACAGAGATGACAGGGTGTCGGGTGAGATGGAGACAGAGATGACAGGGTGTCGGGTGAGATGGAGACAGAGATGACAGGGTGTCGGGTGAGATGGAGGCAGAGATGACAGGGTGTCGGGTGAGATGGAGACAGAGATGACAGGGTGTCGGGTGAGATGGAGGCAGAGATGACAGGGTGTCGGGTGAGATGGAGGCAGAGATGACAGGGTGTCGGGTGAGATGGAGGCAGAGATGACAGGGTGTCGGGTGAGATGGAGGCAGAGATGACAGGGTGTCGGGTGAGATGGAGGCAGAGATGACAGGGTGTCGGGTGAGATGGAGACAGAGATGACAGGGTGTCGGGTGAGATGGAGGAGGCAGAGATGACAGGGTGTCGGGTGAGATGGAGGCAGAGATGACAGGGTGTCGGGTGAGATGGAGGAGGCAGAGATGACAGGGTGTCGGGTGAGATGGAGACAGAGATGACAGGGTGTCGGGTGAGATGGAGGAGGCAGAGATGACAGGGTGTCGGGTGAGATGGAGGAGGCAGAGATGACAGGGTGTCGGGTGAGATGGAGACAGAGATGACAGGGTGTCGGGTGAGATGGAGACAGAGATGACAGGGTGTCGGGTGAGATGGAGGCAGAGATGACAGGGTGTCGGGTGAGATGGAGGCAGAGAAGACAGGGTGTCGGGTGAGATGGAGACAGAGATGACAGGGTGTCGGGTGAGATGGAGACAGAGATGACAGGGTGTCGGGTGAGATGGAGACAGAGATGACAGGGTGTCGGGTGAGATGGAGACAGAGATGACAGGGTGTCGGGTGAGATGGAGACAGAGATGACAGGGTGTCGGGTGAGATGGAGGCAGAGATGACAGGGTGTCGGGTGAGATGGAGACAGAGATGACAGGGTGTCGGGTGAGATGGAGGCAGAGATGACAGGGTGTCGGGTGAGATGGAGGCAGAGATGACAGGGTGTCGGGTGAGATGGAGGCAGAGATGACAGGGTGTCGGGTGAGATGGAGGCAGAGATGACAGGGTGTCGGGTGAGATGGAGACAGAGATGACAGGGTGTCGGGTGAGATGGAGACAGAGATGACAGGGTGTCGGGTGAGATGGAGGAGACAGAGATGACAGGGTGTCGGGTGAGATGGAGACAGAGATGACAAGGTGTCGGGTGAGATGGAGACAGAGATGACAGGGTGTCGGGTGAGATGGAGACAGAGATGACAGGGTGTCGGGTGAGATGGAGACAGAGATGACAGGGTGTCGGGTGAGATGGAGACAGAGATGACAGGGTGTCGGGTGAGATGGAGGCAGAGATGACAGGGTGTCGGGTGAGATGGAGACAGAGATGACAGGGTGTCGGGTGAGATGGAGGCAGATGATTCGCTGTGGCGAGTCGACCCCTCAAGGGAACAGCCGGAAGGAAAAGAGGAAGAAGATACAATTTTTTCTGTTCATTAAAAAGAACTTGAGAGACGTGGAGACTTTGTGTTTGTGCAAGAAGCAGAACGAAGTACAACTTCTCCTTTCTTCGGGTATAATCCCATCTACATATGCATGATTACACCCAAGTTCTGCCACCACTGTGTGAACTTAACCCATTTTGACCTGAGATCAGATTCTAAAAATGTCTTCTACATCCTGACAGTTTTCTGAAAAAGCTATGTTTCCATGTCAGCGGTTCTTCGATTTTTCAAAAATAGCAGACCTACAAGCTCGTAGCGCGCCACTCGGTGGCGCGCTACGATCTTGTAGATCTGCTATTTTTCAATAGCTAAAGCATAACATAATGCTAACACCAAAAGGGGTTCCCGCCCAAAATGGGTTAAGGCGTTTGAATATTTATAGGTGACATTTTCTTTCGTGCCCGGTGGTTGCAAAATGCCACCAGGTCAGCGAGGGCGAGCGAGCGCTGTGGTGTTCCTCATGTCACCGTGGTCGGTATACGGGCGGTGTCACCGTACCTGGCCAGCGAAGAGGCCGCACACGCCACCACCTCCCCACAACACCACGGCGGTGTCACCGTACCTGGCCAGCGAAGAGGCCGCACACGCCGATGATGCAGAGGATGTTGAAGACAGCCGAGCCGACGATGGTCCCGACCCCGACGTCACCTTTAGTGATGAACACGCCTGCAGGGGGACAATGGATGAACATGCACGCACGCACGCACGCACGCACGCACGCACGCACGCACGCACGCACGCACACACACACACACACAAAGTGCGTTTAAAGCAGTGGTGGAAGAAGTACTCGTATGTCTCCTGAAAAGTATACGTTTTGGACATATGATGTTTTTTTTATTATTAATATTTTTTGTGGCTTTTGCCTTTATTTTATATTGAGGGACAGACAGTAGGCTGACAGGAAATGGGGAGAGAGATGGGGGGGGAAGACATGCAGTAAAGGCCGTCGGGATCGGGAGTCGAACCCGCGGCACACTGCCAGACTGGATTACCAGCCAAGGTGCCTGGACCACTGAGCCACGGCCCAGGTTGGACATATGAGGTTTCCACCCGACACAGTAAGTATAAAGGTATTGGCGTCAAAATATACTTTACAGTGCCAAAGTAAACATAATCAAAAATGTCTGAATTGTCAAACAGTGGGGTTTTTATAAATATTGAACCAATGAAAGGTATTTCCGCTGTTGGGGCGGGCCCTGGGCAATACTCAACCATGTATAAGGTCTGAGTGGGTAGAGTTGACTTCATCTGACAGCACAGTTACTTGGCATTTCAAGAATTAGCAAACGGTCATAACAACTGTAGCTCATAAGTCCAATATGTCCCCTGGCCAATGTGGGATTCCCTCTGACATCAGTGGTAGACCAGGGTTCGAATCCCAGGTGTTACAGTTGCACAATACATCTCTCTGTCTGGAAAGGACTTACTTAGTACGGTTTGCATTTTTAACCACTTAAACTCTATGTACTTAGTTGACTGGTGTCTCCTAGGACTCTCTATACCAGGTCTGTTTGCATTTTCCCTACAACAAACCTTCACCGAAAATAGCAGATCTCCAAGCTCACTCCTTGTCACATTGCAACATATTGTGAACTTGCAGATTTGCTATTTTCACCAGAGTTCGTTACACTTTAAGGTAAAACTTCATGAATATTCGTTGTGATCTGTAGTTTGGCAAAAAAAAACTACAACTTGTACACCTTTCTGTATAGATGAATCAACCATGTATAAGGTGCCCTGGCCTGGGCGCTGCCATAGCTGAGGTGTACCACGGAGGGGTGCCCTGGCCTGGGCGCTGCCATAGTTGAGGTGTACCACGGAGGGGTGCCCTGGCCTGGGCGCTGCCATAGCTGAGGTGTACCACGGAGGGGTGCCCTGGCCTGGGCGCTGCCATAGCTGAGGTGTACGCTACCATTAAGCATGGCTTTATATACACTGCAGCACTGGTTAGCTACACCTGGTTAGCTACACCTGGCCTACATGGATTCTAACATTTGATATGCAGGATGCGTACAAAAAAGTAAGCCGACATCGAAAACCACACATCAAACATATCGTTTCACGTAATTGAGCATACGCAATGACATGAAACACCAGGGTTGACGAGTGACGACATTTGTTTTCTTTATGTGCAACTGCCATTTTGACATGTACTGTAGTATGGGTGGACGGACAGACAGACAGACAGACAGACAGACAGACAGACAGACAGACAGACAGACAGACAGACAGACAGACAGACAGACAGACAGACAGACAGACAGACAGACAGACAGACAGGTGGGGAGGTGTTAATTACCTATCACAGATGTGAAGAGTTCAGGAGCAGAACTGCCAGCAGCCATGAATGTTGCCCCTGCTACGTCCTCACTGAGATCGAGACGCTGTGAGCAGTGAGACACATGGACCCACAGACAGACAGACAGACAGACAGACAGACAGCCAGACAGACAGACAGACAGACAGACAGACAGACGGTTTCATTAATAGGAGGAATCCATTACACTCAGCAGAACAATACAATCCACTTTAGTCTCAGCAAAAGAACAATAGAAGAGCAATGAGTCATAGCTTGACCCCTGACTCCTCGTCATTGGAGAGTACAAACAAAACTAACGCTAGTTATTATTAATATATCATGCTTGTGTCCACACTATACTATATATAATATGAAAACGCTCTTCTGGGACTAAACAGGAGCTAGGAATATCAATGCCAAGATAAATAGCTCTGGTGGACCACTGGCATATTGTGAACAATCCTCAAGGACCACCCCACACCCCCTCCCCACACCACCTCCCCACACCCCCACCCCACACCACCTCCCCACACCACCACCCCACACCACCTCCCCACACCACCTCCCCACACCACCTCCCCACACCCTAACCCCACACCACCTCCCCACACCACCTCGCCACACCTCGCCACACCTCGCCCCACCTCCCCACAACACCACCCCACAACACCACCCCACACCACCTCCCCACAACACCACCTCCCCACACCACCTCCCCACAACACCACCTCCCCACAACACCACCTCCCCACACCACCTCCCCACAACACCACCTCCCCACACCACCTCCCCACAACACCACCTCCCCACACCACCTCCCCACAACACCTCCCCACACCACCTCCCCACAACACCACCTCCCCACACCACCTCCCCACAACACCTCCCCACACCACCTCCCCACACCACCTCCCCACAACACCACCTCCCCACACCACCTCCCCACAACACCACCTCCCCACACCACCTCCCCACAACACCACCTCCCCACAACACCACCTCCCCACAACACCACCTCCCCACAACACCACCCCACACCACCTCCCCACACCACCTCCCCACACCCCCACCCCACACCACCTCCCCACAACACCACCTCCCCACAACACCACCTCCCCACAACACCACCTCCCCACAACACCACCACCTCCCCACACCACCTCCCCACAACACCACCTCACACCACCTCCCCACAACACCTCCCCACAACACCACCTCCCCACAACACCACCTCAAACCACCTCCCCACAACACCAGCCCACACCACCTCCCCACAACACCACCCCACACCACCTCCCCACAACACCACCCCACAACACCACCCCACAACACCACCTCACACCACCTCCCCACAACACCTCCCCACAACACCTCCCCACAACACCACCCCACAACACCTCCCCACAACACCACCCCACAACACCTCCCCACAACACCTCCCCACAACACCACCCCACAACACCTCCCCACAACACCTCCCCACAACACTATTACTACAGTGTGAGCGTCACACAAAAAGTATCAAAAGTAGCTGATCTGAAAACTCAAAACGTGGTGCGAAACGACACATTTTGAGCTTGTAGATCTGCTACTTTTGCTATTTTTGAATTTTAATCCTGGAAAGTAACAGTTTTGGACATACATGTTAATTTATGCCTTGGACCCACATCCACACCCACTAGTGGTCCGTGGACCCACACCCACTAGTGGTCCGTGGACCCACACCCACTAGTGGTCCCCACACCCACTAGTGGTCCGTGGACCCACACCCACTAGTGGTCCATGGACCCACACCCACTAGTGGTCCATGGACCCACACCCACTAGTGGTCCGTGGACCCACACCCACTAGTGGTCCGTGGACCCACACCCACTAGTGGTCCATGGACCCACACCCACTAGTGGTCCATGGACCCACACCCACTAGTGGTCCGTGGACCCACACCCACTAGTGGTCCCCACACCCACTAGTGGTCCGTGGACCCACACCCACTAGTGGTCCATGGACCCACACCCACTAGTGGTCCATGGACCCACACCCACTAGTGGTCCGTGGACCCACACCCACTAGTGGTCCATGGACCCACACCCACTAGTGGTCCGTGGACCCACACCCACTAGTGGTCCGTGGACCCACACCCACTAGTGGTCCGTGGACCCACAGTCCCACACCCACTAGTGGTCCGTGGACCCACACCCACTAGTGGTCCGTGGACCCACACCCACTAGTGGTCCGTGGACCCACACCCACTAGTGGTCCGTGGACCCACAGTCCCACACCCACTAGTGGTCCGTGGACCCACACCCACTAGTGGTCCGTGGACCCACACCCACTAGTGGTCCTTGGACCCACACCCACTAGTGGTCCGTGGACCCACACCCACTAGTGGTCCGTGGACCCACACCCACTAGTGGTCCGTGGACCACTGGCAGAGAAGCAGTTCCCTAAATTGTTTCACGGTGTCACTTGGAGCTAGCAAACATTCTGGTTAAATGGTACAAACCTCACATATCTTCTCCAGGGATGGAACAAAGTAGTCGTCACAGACCAGGGCGAGGGCGCAGAACATATATATGGCCTGGGAAAGAGAGTGACAAATAGACAATGGTCAGCGAAGATTCACACGACGTTTCACCTTCTGAGTTGACATGAGAAATGCTTTTGGCTAGTACTGCTGGCATGGGCACATTCCTGGAAAAATAAAGGTGATTTAGTAGCACTTCAGTTGCCTTGTGGTTAGAGAGTGATACCAGCCGAGTCATACCAGAGACTATAAACATGCCTCCCTGCTTGGCACTAAGCACCAACGGTTAGATTTGGGGATAAATCTCTAGGGCGGCAGTGGCTCAGGGGCAGAGTGGCCGTTAGAGCAGCTGGATGGCAACCGTCCGTGAGGCTCCCAGTTCGATCCCGGTCTCCCCCGGAGTAAAGGTGGTTGCACACCGGCCGCGTTTTTCGGAAAACCGATGGAGAAACGCCGCTAAAAATCCTAATTCGCATCCGATTCGCGCCCGGTGTGTGGATACCTTTACAGTGTCGAAGTGTCCTTGAGCAAGGCGCTTGAACCCCTAATCGCTCCCGATGTGCAGATTGGTGCCTTCCATGGTTTCCACCGCCATCGCTGTATGAATGGGTGAATGTAATGCACAATCTACCGGTACGTAAAGCGCCTTGGATAAAGGCGCTATATAAATGCACCATTTACATGTACCATTTACTGTACATACTATAGCATCCAGGAGGTATACTTGTCCTCATGTGACATCCTAGCATCCTGTCCAGGGGGTGCACTGTACAGTACTTGTACATCAAGCTGAAAACAGGAGATAGTCTCCTGAGTCCTGAACTATGGGCCTCCCCACACCACCTCCCCACAACACCACCTCCCCACAACACCACCTCCCCACAACACCACCTCCCCACAACACCACCTCCCCACAACACCACCTCCCCACAACACCACCTCCCCACAACACCACCTCCCCACAACACCACCTCCCCACACCACCACCCCACAACACCACAACACCTCCTGAGTCCTGAACTATGGGCCTCCCCACACCACCTCCCCACAACACCACCTCCCCACACCACCTCCCCACAACACCACCTCCCCACAACACCACCCCACAACACCACAACACCTCCTGAGTCCTGAACTATGGGCCTCCCCACACCACCTCCCCACAACACCACCTCCCCACAACACCACCTCCCCACAACACCACCTCCCCACAACACCACCTCCCCACAACACCACCTCCCCACACCACCACCCCACAACACCACAACACCTCCTGAGTCCTGAACTATGGGCCTCCCCACACCACCTCCCCACAACACCACCTCCCCACACCACCTCCCCACAACACCACCTCCCCACAACACCACCCCACAACACCACAACACCTCCTGAGTCCTGAACTATGGGCCTCCCCACACCACCTCCCCACAACACCACCTCCCCACACCACCTCCCCACAACACCACCTCCCCACACCACCACCCCACAACACCACAACACCTCCTGAGTCCTGAACTATGGGCCTCCCCACACCACCTCCCCACAACACCACCTCCCCACACCACCTCCCCACAACACCACCTCCCCACAACACCACCCCACAACACCACAACACCTCCTGAGTCCTGAACTATGGGCCTCCCCACACCACCTCCCCACAACACCACCTCCCCACACCACCTCCCCACAACACCACCTCCCCACAACACCACCCCACAACACCACAACACCTCCTGAGTCCTGAACTATGGGCCTCCCCACACCACCTCCCCACAACACCACCTCCCCACACCACCTCCCCACAACACCACCTCCCCACAACACCACCCCACAACACCACAACACCTCCTGAGTCCTGAACTATGGGCCTCCCCACACCACCTCCCCACAACACCACCTCCCCACACCACCTCCCCACAACACCACCTCCCCACAACACCACCCCACAACACCACAACACCTCCTGAGTCCTGAACTATGGGCCTCCCCACACCACCTCCCCACAACACCACCTCCCCACACCACCTCCCCACAACACCACCTCCCCACAACACCACCCCACAACACCACAACACCTCCTGAGTCCTGAACTATGGGCCTCCCCACACCACCTCCCCACACCACCTCCCCACAACACCACCCCACAACACCACAACACCTCCTGAGTCCTGAACTATGGGCCACGTGTCTCCAAAACCGTTAGTTCCCATAGCTGCTTACTTACTTGCATCAAGTCACAAATTTCAATATTTGACTAATTGACTTAAAGGTATATTCAGTGATTTGACTTAATTCAAATATCACTTATTTTTCTTTTTTTCCTGGATAATCCTCCCTACTATAGAGTGTGCTGACCATATAAGGAGTTCCTCCCTGTCCCCAGTGAGCCCCTGGGGTCAAAAAACCCTAGTTTCGGTTTGGGCTTTGGGTGGCAAAGCCTTCATCCAATCAGGATGAGAGGGGCCTTCCTCCAATCATGATCGAGTGGGGCGGGCATTGGTGCGCATGCTGTTGGTCTGTTGTACTTCCCCCACTGTAGAGCGTGTGCATGTGCACATCTTGTTACCGGGTGGACCTTTTTTTTTCTTCCAAATCACCCAAATCACTGAATGCTCCTTTAAAGGACCCAATTAACATTTTTGGGTGACTACGTTAAGGAAAGATCCTGGTGAGTAGCGAAAGTGCATTTTTTAATCTTTTCCTGCATGCGCAAGGGCTCAAAATAAACCTGAGCACAGTCAGTCACATGAATGGCTGTTCTTTTCCGTGTGTTCATTCATGGCTGTACTTCTACGCGGCACACTAAATACGCCTCTCTCTTCCGCCCACGCTACCACGGCATCTGACCGCACGATTGAACATGAGCCATCTAGAGAGAATGAATGATGAGTCAACCTCCTCCCGTCTCCACGGAGACAGGTGGGAGACATGTGAGTGGTGCGGGGTCGCACCGCACCACAGCTACCACGGAGACAGGTGGGAGACATGTGAGTGGTGCGGGGTCGCACCGCACCACAGCTTTTACATTAGACAGGTGGGAGACATGTGAGTGGTGGTCGCACCGCACCACAGCTTTTACATTAGACAGGTGGGAGACATGTGAGTGGTGGTCGCACCGCACCACAGCTTTTACATTAGACAGGTGGGAGACATGTGAGTGGTGGTCGCACCGCACCACAGCTTTTACATTAGACAGGTGGGAGACATGTGAGTGGTGGTCGCACCACACCACAGCTTTTACATTAGACAGGTGGGAGACATGTGAGTGGTGGTCGCACCGCACCACAGCTTTTACATTAGACAGGTGGGAGACATGTGAGTGGTGCGGGGTCGCACCGCACCACAGCTTTTACATTAGACAGGTGGGAGACATGTGAGTGGTGGTCGCACCGCACCACAGCTTTTACATTAGACAGGTGGGAGACATGTGAGTGGTGCGGGGTCGCACCGCACCACAGCTTTTACATTAGACAGGTGGGAGACATGTGAGTGGTGCGGGGTCGCACCGCACCACAGCTTTTACATTAGACAGGTGGGAGACATGTGAGTGGTGCGGGGTCGCACCACACCACAGCTTTTACATTAGACAGGTGGGAGACATGTGAGTGGTGGTCGCACCGCACCACAGCTTTTACATTAGTAAGACAGGTGGGAGACATGTGAGTGGTGCGGGGTCGCACCGCACCACAGCTTTTACATTAGTAAGTAAGTAAGTATTACTTACTTACTTTTACATTTTATTTATAGAGCACCTTTGACAGACAGAGTCACAAAGTGCTTCACAACAGTAGAAGCAAAACATAGCAATAAAAAAAACAATAAAGCAAGGAGACAGAAAACAGAACAATCGGCAATGGTGAAAATCAATAAATCAATACAGGACTACGTTACTATGGCCTGTCTGAAAAGGTGGGTCTTTTTTTTTTCAATGTATCTTTATTGAGGCTCTGACATTTCACAACTGTTCAATTGCAATTCAATGTATATAGAACCACACCTTTTTCTTTTTCAACACAGTACCACAATACAGACATTACAATGCACAGACGAAAAAAGAAAGAAAAAAAAGACAAAACGAGTACACCACAGTCTTTTTTTATTTTTTTATATCATTTTTATCCCACGATTTTGTAACCCATTTTTCACCCCTGTGTCAATTATCTAATGTGATCCTGGGCTCTACACACCCTCCGCCAATCTAGTCCCCATATATGGGGGACATGGGGAGAGCAACGGACTTGAACTCATGCTTCCTTCATGCCTGAGTGTCCAAGTTGCTCCTTTACACCTGACAGGGGGGAGTTTCCCTGGTTGGACGTAGCGCGTGGAAGGAACACGTTATTCCAACCAGTTTCTTTCCCCTCCATCAGGCGCCCCGGCTGGCCAGGGGGAGGCAGTTTAGAGACCAGGATTACTGCATGTTTTTTGTGAGGGTACCTACCCTAGGGGACACGGGGAGAACATGCAAACTCCACACAGAAAGGCCCTTTCGCCAACCCCGCCTCGGGTATGGGCACTGATGATGCAGAGGAGGAAACACGCCGCCAGCACCCACAGCGTCCCGAGCGGGAATTGAACCCTGGACCTTCTAGCTGTGAGGCGACAGCACTACCAACTGTGCCACCGTGCCATACACCACAGTCTTGACATGATTGTACATTACAGGTCACCAGAGTCTTTGTTATTCACTACCGTTCTGAAAAGGTGGATCTTTAAACGTTTTTTGAAAAGGTCCACAGAGGCCACAGATTTCAGGTGGTAGGGGAGGGTGTTCCATAGCCTACTGGGAGGTGAAACTAGCAAAGGCTCGGCCACCTTTAGTTTTTAGATGGAAAGATTTTGCTTTTATTTATTCAATAAGTGAAGTTAACCCCTGTTGGTGTTTTAAGCATTATGTTATGCTTTAGCTATTGAAAAATAGCAGATCTACAAGCTCATAGGTCTGCTATTTTTGAAAAATCGTGAAAATGTGGCGCAAAACTTTGAATATATATCCTTTCAGAGCGAACATTTTTAACTAAAATATTTGCTTCTGGGGGTCCCTGGAGCATCATATTTTCAGATGGGGGTCAGCGGCCAATTACATATAATTCTAGGGGTCCTTGACATGAAATAGTGTGAGAACCACGGACAAAGAAACATGGGTTTTTCATAAAACTGTCAGGATTTAGAAGACATTTGTAGAATCGAACTTAGGTCTAAATGGGTTAAATCATGAAAAACGTAGCTTTTTTGGGGGGGGGAATGTTTTTTTTTAAAATGTTTTAATTAATAAATTATAATAACTAAAAACAAAATGTAGGAAACAAAAAATTAAGGGACCCAATGTTTGGGAAACAGTGTTCTAAATAAACCAGGGGTTCTCAACCCGTGGGTCGCGACCCCTCGGGGGGACGCCAAATTATTTTGGGGGGGTCCCCAAATGATTTAAAAAAAATATTTTTGCAACTGAATGGCTGGAAAAGGGAAATGAAGTGGAAATGGAAATGGAAATGAAGTGTTTTGTTTACATAGTACACTTAGTACATGCATACACTTTCCTTAATGATTATATCTGGTTTCAGACTAGTATTCATTTCTGATATATTGTCTCTATTATTAAGGTTATTTTTTAAGTCAGTTTGTATTGGCGGTGGGGAGGGGGGGGGGGGGGGGGGGGGGGGGGTCACGAGACATGGCCAAAGCATTTCCGGGGGTCCCCGGCCAAAAAGGTTGAGAACCCCTGTTCTAAACTATGAAACCTATGTCCTTCTTGGTAGTACTGTACTGCAAAGACAGCACACTGTACTCCGAGCAAATATGAGGCAGGCTACTTAATAAATGCAAACGTTAAAAGGCAACAGGCACTGCCAATGTACTGTACATCAAGCGGAAAGGAAGGAGTATTATATATATTTCATGAGGAGTTAGTTCCCTTTTGCAGCTATACTGCGCTGCAAAAGTGAACGTGTGGTGGCATGGTTGCATAATTGCCTATAGGGTCAGTGACACTTCCTAATTTATACTCCCATCGCGTGACTGTACGACGTGTCACTTGCCGGTAAGATGGGGGAGCAAAAATAGTTCATAGCTTAATTTTATACTCGGGGACACAGTCAGTCACACAATGGCAGCACGCGGCGAAATAGCACATCCACCAGCTTGTAGAACTGCTATTTTCGCCGTAGTTTGGTAGTCACAGGCTTTAGCTTGGTAGTCCTCGGAAAGGCACCGTTCCCCCGAGACGCTGCGCTGCTGGCATATAGGCTTCCATTATCGCCAAAGCCCTGGGGAACCAGACACTAGTATAATGCACTAGTATAATGCACTAGTATAATGCACTAGCATGTGCTGGAGGAACACTCCGCCTGCACCGAGCCAGTCGGGGTCCAGTGAACCTTTATTTATACTCGAAAGTACAGTTGGAGGCCATCGATATTGTCCTTTTCTTTTTGCTGAGGTTTGCGTGATCTGCGCAAAAGGACAGTTAACCCATTTTGGGCGGGAACCCCTTTTGGTGTTTTAAACATGTTATAATTTAGCTATTGAAAAATAGCAGATCTACAAGCTCATAGCGCGCCACCGAGTGGCGCGCTACGAGCTTGTAGGTCTGCTATTTTTGAAAAATCGTGAAAATATTTATTTCAGAAAACTGGAGGATTTAGAAGGATTTTTTAAAATGTTGAGGTCAGGCCTAAATGGGTCAAATGATAAGGGACAATATCGGTGGCACCCAACTGTATATACAATTTAGGGCAATCCCTCATTTTCAATGTAGCCGAGGTTACAATATACATAGTACAATCAATACATCCAAAACACAATACATTATGAATTACGGTAGTTAGACCGGCATCCACTTATGTTGCGTGTCTTGACCCCTGCAGAGAATCTAGGCCAGGACAGCCAGGGGCCAATTTTATGCATGCCTGAATCACGCAGCACTGTGATGTTGGCCTATGGTCTCTGATGTGAGAGGACGCTGTCGCTGGCGTCTGTTTGTTCGCCGCTTCTCCATCTGAGCTAGTTTAGTTCAGTTTAGCTTAATTTAGGCCTGACGTCAAAATTTAAAAAGAATTACTTCTACATTTTCAGAAAAACCTCATGTTTCTATATCAGTGGTTCTCAATATTTCATGTCAAGGACCACAAAAATTATATGTAATTGGCCGCCGACCCCCATCTGAAAATATGTTGTTCCAGGGACCCCCCCAGAAGCAAAGATTTGAGTTAAAAGAATATATATTCCAAATTTGCGCCACATTTTCACGATTTTTCAAAAATAGCAGACCTACAAGCTCGTAGTGCGGCACTCAGTGCCGCGCTATGAGCTTGTAGATCTGCTATTTCTCAATAGGTAAAGTAAAGGGGTTCCCACCCAAAATGGGTTATTGCAACCTCCATGCGCTCCCTCCGCTCTGGTACTTCGAACCCACTCAAATGCAAAAAAGACTAAGCTCCGCACTACTATGGGGGACCGGGCCTTCTGCTCAGCTGCTCCTCGGCTGTGGAATGCCCTCCCCGACCACCTACAGTAAGAGCACCACAGTCTGCGGACGCTTTTAACAAGGCATTTGCATTTTGCATTGTAGCACTTTGAGATCTGTTTCAAATATAGAGTGTGTTATAAATAAAATGTATTATTATTATTATGATGGATTATGATTAGGTTTCCCCTGGTCGCTTGAGAACCTGGATGTCATTGCTGTCAGGCAGAAACCTTGATATAATCTTTTTATGTTCTTTGTTTTTCATTAATAAAGGCTTAGAAATACATGTATTTTATAGCTTGTTGTATCCCAGCAAGCCAAATGACGTCATGATGACGTCCTCCGGTGACTCCGGTGACGTTCAGGACTAGGCCAGATCACAGCCCATATGGGGATGATCTTTATGTCATTTCCAGTATAAATAATATAGCTTATATTGGGCCAGATCTGACTAGTTATGATATGACTTATGTTGATCTGGCCTCGATCAGACTCTCTCTCATTCATCCAGGGACATCCGTCTTAGTGGGCAGAATTTATGATGGTTGAAATCAGGTGATATTCTGGGCCAGATCTGACTAGTCTTGGTTTGAATTGATCTGGCCCAAATCAAGACGTCACTAATTCGTCCAGGTCCTGACCGTGCTTGCTGGGATGCAAGTAGCATATCTGCAAGCGTGCAGCGCACATTTAGAAAAATACCGTAAGTTACAGTTTTGGACATCCAACAATTTCCACTTGACAGTGTGGATATGTTACAGTACTTTACAGGGCTTTACATTTGCACATGTTTACGCACGCCGCGTGTGCAGACGCACGCGGCGCGCGCCCTTACACTGACATACATACAGTGTATATATATAGAGCATATAGAGCAGTGGTTCCCAAAGTGGGGTCCGGGGACCCCTAGGGGTCCTTTAGGGAGTTCCATGGGGTCCCCAGCTAAATGATATAGTTAGGAACCAAATTGGACCCTTATGGGTCTGTAACTCAGAGAGTGTACAAATGGAACCAAATTAATAAATTAACTTTGATTTTATAATATACATTGTGGTCCCAGAGATAGAAATGCCATTAAATAGGGGACCGCAGCGTAATTCAGGTCAAACCGGGGGCCCTACAAATATTATCTTATGGGGGTCCTTGGCATATATTTTC
>NC_136809.1:11072900-11087900 GCF_951216825.1 Electrona antarctica | reverse complement strand
ACGCTTTGGACAAAACCTCTTAACCCCATTGGACCCTCAAACTGTCTGCTAAAGCAACTAACTCCACCACGTCTCCCCGTCTCATGCAAGTAAATATATATAAAGTCACAACACCAACTTTGATGAGGCAGTATTGCTTTGCTTTCAGAATATAAGGTTTTTCTTATATTTCCTGAAAAATGAACATTTTGGAGTTAGGTAATAGGTGGTTTCTTCCCGACAGCAGAGACATCAACTTTGGGTCTCATGTACCGTCCGCACTATTGTGATGAAAAGAGAGCTGAGCCAGATCATAAGGCAAAGCTCTCGGGTATACCAAGCAATCTTTGTTCCTATACTCTCTCACCTATATGGTCATTATGTGTGTGGTCGTCATGACCGAAGTAATAGGATTGCTGACAAGTGTGTGCAGACTTATTCTTCCTTTTGCAGTCTGTTCTTTTTTGTTGGAGCACCCGTTGAATGAACCCGGGATGTGCGTGCACCTCCTGACCACTCCAGTCTCCAGAGCACAGAGAGTCCTTCTCTTGGAAAGGAGCCAGCCTAAGTTGTTTGGGCATCTAGTACAGATGTCCCGAGCGTGTCCTTGGGGAGGTCTTTGGTGCATGTCCCACTGGGAGGAGACCCCTGGCAGACGGAGAACGAGATGGGGGCTGGGGGGGGATTATATCTCCATACACTGGCCTTGGAACGCCTCGGGATTCCCTAGGAGGACGTGGATAATGTTGCTCGGAAGGTTCCAGCCTGAATCGCTACGTTTCATGAATTAGTTTTGTTACTCAGTCTGGAAAGGGCCCTATCTCCAAGGTAGTCTCAGTCTGGAAAGGGTCCTATCTCCAAGGTAGTCTCAGTCTGGAAAGGGTCCTATCTCCAAGGTAGTCTCAGTCTGGAAAGGGTCCTATCTCCAAGGTAGTCTCAGTCTGGAAAGGGTCCTATCTCCAAGGTAGTCTCAGTCTGGAAAGGGCCCTATCTCCAAGGTAGTCTCAGTCTGGAAAGGGTCCTATCTCCAAGGTAGTCTCAGTCTGGAAAGGGCCCTATCTCCAAGGTAGTCTCAGTCTGGAAAGGGTCCTATCTCCAAGGTAGTCTCAGTCTGGAAAGGGTCCTATCTCCAAGGTAGTCTCAGTCTGGAAAGGGTCCTATCTCCAAGGTAGTCTCAGTCTGGAAAGGGTCCTATCTCCAAGGTAGTCTCAGTCTGGAAAGGGTCCTATCTCCAAGGTAGTCTCAGTCTGGAAAGGGTCCTATCTCCAAGGTAGTCTCAGTCTGGAAAGGTTCCTATCTCCAAGGTAGTCTCAGTCTGGAAAGGGTCCTATCTCCAAGGTAGTCTCAGTCTGGAAAGGGTCCTATCTCCAAGGTAGTCTCAGTCTGGAAAGGGTCCTATCTCCAAGGTAGGCGGGACATGTAAACTGGTGAAATCGACCCGTGGCTTCTGATTGGTCGGTGGTGTCTGTTGACAAAACAGATTCACAGAACGCAGCAAAGCTGGCTGGAACCCATGGGCTAGAAGTCTGGAGCTCTCTGCTGAAACTGTTGCCGCTGTGACCCGACTCAGGCTAAGCGGTTGAAGATGTATGCATGGATAGTTTGTGGGTAAAAGTGTTGAACATTCGCAATCCGCCATGAAGACAGTTGAGATATCTTGGGTGCATAGTTGATATTTTGGCCAGAGGGAGGCCCTAGAGGGAAGGTCATGACAAAAATGGTCAGCGTTCAACCTCTAGGAAGCAATGGACATGCTCAACAAGCGTCACGGCAATCCGTCCATTAGATGTTGGAATATACTGTCAGCAAGACGACATTTTGACTTAAGTGTGGCGCTAGAGAAAAGGCCATGGGGTTATCCAGATCAGTAGGATTCCTATGGGGAGCAATTTGGTACATTTCATGGCCATTAGATTTTAACATTTTGGCCTAAGGGCGGTGTTAGGGGAGCCATGGGGTCAACAAAATCAGTAGCATTCATCATGTCCTGGGAATAATGCTGCAGGAGAATGTCAACAGACAGAAACATGTCGTTTTCAAGATATCTTGTTTGGTCCAAAATAGTGGAGGGACAGACCGATGGACCTATTGACCGCCTTACCAATCGATTGACATCGATCTACAGTTGGAGGCCATCGATATTGTCCTTTTCTTTTTGCTATAATTTAGCTATTGAAAAATAGCAGATCTACAACAAGCCACCGAGTGGCGCGCTACGAGCTTGTAGGTCTGCTATTTTTGAAAAATCGTGAAAATATTTATTTCAGAAAACTGGAGGATTTAGAAGGATTTTTTAAAATTTTGAGGTCAGGCCTAAATGGGTCAAATGATAAGGGACAATATCGGTGGCACCCAACTGTATGCTATTAAATGGCGATAGCGATAGTGATGTCGATATGAGTGATGCCTCTGAAAAGATAGTTTTGGGTCTCCCAGCTGTTCAGCAGACTGAGGTGGCATTATACACTCTGTTGCTGTGCGTTCGATTTATGTCAGCTCCCCCTTAATTGTGCCCCGAAGGAGGTCATCAGTGACCGAAACGTTACTTCTACGTTAAATCTACTCCCGCGCCGTGCAGTTTGGCAGTGTGCGGGGCGTACTCTTTCGTTTGCCTACGCACCTGCTCTCAAAGATCTTATTCTAAGGTGTGCAAACGAATTTCTCAACATGTCTGATAATGTTATACAATTCCATGAATGGCATCTTACAAGTCAAAAATGCGCAATTTCTAGGAACAATAGAGATAACATGGCCAGATCTCGTGCAGTACAAGAAAGGAGAGACACGAAGAACGGACGAGACGCTACGAGGCCTGACGTTTCTTCCAGTTTAAGAGGGAGTTTTTCATTACCACTGTCGCAACATTGCTCGCTCAGGGTGGGACTGTCGGGTCTCTGCTCTATACGTAGAGTGTCTTGAGACAACTTGTTGTGATTTGACACTTTAATGAAATTGAATTGGGGTACGATCCCATGACACTGTGATTAAAACAGCAGAATCCCCAAGATGGCTGTCTTCAGCAGTCTTCAAAGAGCCATAAGATTTACTAATTATTGTTCTGCAGAGCATAACAGAGTGCCTTTAACTAATTCATATCATTCCCCATGAGAGACCCATGTACAATTAATTATACACTGAACAACACACAGCGTACACACACCCATACTGTATATGCTCTGAACTGAACATTCACAACCATAGTGATCCTAGAGCATGGGTTCCCAAAGTGGGGTCCGGGGGACCCCTAGGGGTACTTGAGGGAGTTCCAGGGGGGTCCCTATCTAAATTAGATTGAGATAGTTAGGAACCAAATGGACCCTTATGGGTCTGTAACTCTGAGAGTGTACAAATGGAACCAAATGGACCCTAACGGGTCCATTTGGTTCCTTTTGTACACTGTCAGAGTTAAATTAACAGTGGTTTTACAATATACCAGAGATATAAATGCCATTAAATTGGGGTCCGTAGCCTAATGCGTGTGAAATCTGAATGAAATGAATATGTATCGGAATCACTGCTAGAACCGTAGAAATCCTATCTTATCGGGGTCACTGGCATATCTCTTCAAATGGGGGTCCGCGGCCTAATGAATGTCGATGTGGGGGTCCTTGACACGAAAAGGTTTGGTAACCACTGTCCGAGAGATCACTATCGTTCACTATCCATCTTTTATTCCAATTAAAGGAGCATTCAGTGATTTGGGTGATTTGGAAAAAAAAACCCGGTCCACCCGGTAACAAGATGTGCACATGCACACGCTCTACAGTGGGGGGAGTACAACAGACCAACAGCACGTGCACCAATGCCCGCCCCACTCGATCATGATTGGAGGAAGGCCCCTCTCATTCTGATTGGATGAAGGCTTTGCCACCCAAAGCCCAAACCGAAACTAGGGTTTTTTGACCCCAGGGGCTCACTGGGGACAGGGAGGAACTCCTTATATGGTCAGCACACTTTATAGTATTATCCCAAAAATAAGAACAAATAAGTGATATTTGAATTAAGTGAAATCACTGAATATACCTTTAAGTCGTACCGACTGGCGAGACTAAAAACAAACAACTGGGGGAGGGGAGACCAAAACAAAGCCACGCAGTTGTTTTTATTTTATTGTTTTTTTTATCATCCAGTTTAACCCATTTAGGACGGGGGTTCCCCGTTTTTGGGGTTTTGACTTTTCTCAGACGCGTGGCTGGCATCTCCCTTAAAGATAGGGTGAGAAGTTCAGTCATGCGAGGAGGAAGTTACTAATGCTGCTCTGGAGAGGGAAATCTGGAGCTCTCTGGTGACCCGACAACGGACCCATTTTGGATTAATTACCCTTCAAGACCGGAACCCCTTTAAAGAATCGGACTAAGAATCGGACAGTCCTAAATAGGTTAAAACCAGACCGGATCACACAGGCGATTTAGGAACACAGACCAGGCTTTCCTCCGAGGTGGAAAGTCTGGTGACGCGAGGTTATATCTACAGTATGCCTGTAGTATGTATGACTCAAGTGCTGCAGGGGGGTTGTCTTGTCGTGTGCTTTGTCCACCACTGCTTCCGCGTCAACAACGTGTGCTTTGCTCCCGCCGGTGAGAACAGGTAACGTCAAACTGAGCTGGCATCCCAGCCCGCATGCAGTTTGACTCTGAAGCGAGCAGGCAGGAAAGCATGTGACAGAGAGAGTGGACAAATTGGACATGGAGGACAGTGCCTACCGGCTGTGGCGGTGAACGGTGTTCTCTCTGTGAGTACACAGGTGAGGTAAAGGAGGTCAACAGCTGAGCCCAGTCGAGCAGACGTACGTAGTGATGGAGAAGACAGAAGAGAGCGGCGCGTGCTGGCAGAGCTACACTGCAATTCTCTGTGCCCACAGACAGATAACTGCAGCGGTGAAATCCATTATTTAACTCGGGAGTGTACAAAAATGGAACCGAGTGGGTCCATTTGGTTCCATTTGTGCACTCTGGGAGTTAACCCATTTTGGGCGGGAACCCCTTTTGGTGTTTCAAGCGTTGTTATACTTTAGCTATTGAAAAATAGCAGATCTACAAGCTCATAGCGTGGCACCGAGTGCCGCGCTATGAGCTTGTAGGTCTGCTATTTTTGAAAAATAGTGAGAATGTGGCGCAAATCTTTGAATATATATTCTTTCAGAGTGAACGTTTTTAACTCAAATCTTTGCTTCTGGGGGGGTCCCTGGACCAACATATTTTACACAGATAATTCTGGAGGTCCTTGACATGAAAAAGGTTTACTGACATAGAAACATGGGTTTTTAAGAAAACTGTCAGGATTTAGAAGACATTTTGTAGAATCGACGTCAGGCCTAAATGGGTTAAAGTCATGCTGTGTGACGTCCATTGTAGTTGTATTTATGGGGCCGCATCTTGGACCGATATATATAACTTTGAGATGGGGAAAGGTTGGTTTTAGCAGGAGTGTTGTCCACTCAGCCGCCTGCAGCTCTATAAACAGACTGCCTCGCTGATATGCTGTTTGTGTATTGTGGGGCCTCAACATTAGCCTAGCCCTACTTGCTTATAGTTATTATTTTAGAGTTCGTTGCAAGGCGAAAATGAGCCAAACCTACAAGCTCACAACGTGTCCACCACCATCTAACTATGAATGCACCATGTCTCTGTGTGTATGTGTGTATGTGTGTATGTACGTCTGTAATCCACGTAACTCGAGAACCGTTCGCCCCCACTGACTTCAAATTAGACACACACGTCCAGCACCACCACAGGGAGGTGCACTGCCCGGTGTCGAGTCGGTCGGACCCACGGTTGTCCAGAACCGCCCCAAAAAGGCCTCTGTCCGGGCTCTGGACCGGGCCCCTGCCCAGCGTCCATGTATGGAGCTGGCCTATTCTGACCTCACAACACTCATGACACAGAACTCCATAAGCTGACCTGTTCATCACATCCCAACACTCCATATTTGCGCATGCCTGACACAGAACTCCATAAGCTGACCTGTTCTGACATCCCAACACTCCATATTTGGGCATGGCTGACATAGAACTCCATATATATAGGAATAAAGGGACACAGAGAGACACATACAGAAATCTGACATCATTCTGACGTCGGGCATAAAAGTGACATGGCCATAATATCTGGGTGGGGCATGTATTTTCCAACTTGCATCGTTCCAAGTAGGCCAGTGCCAGACGGGCACCGCCGTAGAGGCCCCACGGGCACCTCTCTAGTCTGAAGTAATACCCACTGTGCCAATGGGAGGTGGCAGATGTGTTCCTTGTCGCAGCATTGTCTAGTCTAGGACACACACACACACACACACACACACACACGCACGCACACACGCGCACACACACGGCTCCCTTCTGCATGACCCCATGTGTTGTCGCTCCGCCAGGGATTTGGGTTCATTTGACTTTGACGTCTGTCAGAATGCACTCTGGAACGGCAGACTAAAACAACAACGAGCACACCGTACGTACATACATCAGAACTAAGATACACGTACACAAACTGAAATCATGTGAGATGAACACGAAGCATAATACAGCACACACACACACACACACACACACACACACACACACACACACACACACACACACACACACACACACACACACACACACACACACACACACACACACCGCTATTACGCAATGGCTGATATTGTGAAGAGTGTCTTTTTCTGAACTGCTAATTTGAAATGCTTAGCAACTGTAAATAATTAAGTCAATATAGCATCACAATCAATTTAACCAATTTAATGGTTGAATAGTACTTAAGGCTGTGGAATCAAAAGCACTTTGTCTTTGAAGTTAAAGGACCACTTCACCACTTTTCAACATATCTTCATATAATAGGTCCTCACTAATAATCATGAAAGAATGGCGCAATATTTTCCTACTCAGTCTGTGTCTCATAGGAGGGCTGTTGGCAGTAAAGAAACCCGTCCACCAGTGACATCATCGATGGGGAATACAAATTATAATAGAAACTGCAGGCTTTCTAGTCCTGAAAAGTTGCAATGCGAAAAGGGAAGCCATCGTTCTAACGATAATGAAAATCCAAACATTTTTGTAAAAAAAAAACCTTGTTTAAAAAAAAATCTGCCTAATGATGATGTCACTGGTGGACAGGTTTCTGAACTGCCCACAGCCCTCCTATGAGACACAGACTGAGTAGAAACAAATCGTGCCATTTTATCATGATTATTAGTGAAGACCTATTATATGAAGATAGGTTGAAAGTGGTGAAGTGGTCCTTTAAAGTTGTATCCGAAGTACAGATACAAAAAAATAATAATTACTTAAGTAAATGTACTTTGTTACTACCACTGTTTATATAACCCCTACATGAGCGAGGGAGCGAGCGTGCGCGCACTCGCGCACGCACACACACACACACACACACACACACACACACACACACACACACACACACACACACACACACACACACACACACACACACACACACACACACACACACACACACACACACACACACACACTTCTTCCGATGACTATTTCTGCTCCCGTCTCGAGTGTGCACACAGTAATTCTGAAACGTTTTGTGTCGTACGCTATGACCGCGTTGCATGTCAAAGTATACAATATACAGAAGGCTCAACAGTGGCCAAGTGAATGTGAGTGAGCCTGCCACGTAGCCAAGGAGGTATACACAGCCCACTCCATAGCAACGGAGTATGCGTCTCCTTGAAGCTGAGTGGGCTTAACCCATTCTGGGCGGGAACCCCCTTTGGTGTTTTAAGCATTATGTTATGCTTTAGCTATTGAAAAATAGCAGATCTACAAGCTCATAGCGCGGCACCGAGTGCCGCGCTACGAGCTTGTAGGTCTGCAATTTTTGAAAAATCGTGAAAATGTAGTGCAAATCTTTGAATATATATTCTTTCAGAGCGAACGATTTTAACTCACATCTTTGCTTCTGGGGGGGTCCTTATTGGAACAACATATTTTAACAGTTTGACGGCCGCTAATTAATTAATTAATCAAACGATCGACTCTGCTTAATGCGCTAAACCCGCCTTTTGTTTTATGTGTTTAATTTGCCGTATTTTAATAATTAAAAAGAAACTCCGGCTTTGCCGCAGAACTGGTGACGAGGCCGACATGTTCTGATGACGAAACCGGAAATCAACCCATGCGCTGGGCTGCTAGGGCTTCTGGGAAATTCCGCCCCAATGCAAGTGAACGAGGGGGAGAGACAATCTTGGCTCGCTTTGCTCTTTGTCTGTGACCCGGATCAAGGAAGTGGCTTTTTTTGTCGGCTCAATAAGAAATGCTGGGAGTGTTTACTAGCGGATTTTCACGGATCAAAAGCCCAAATACTTTGGCGTTTTGCTGCAAAGGTAATAAAACAATCTCGGCAGCGTAGAATATCGGGTAAAGCGTTTTATGGAGTCAAACTGTTGAGATGGGGGTCCGCAGCCAATTACATATAATCTTGGGGGTCCTCGATATGAAAATGTTTGAGAACGAGATAAACATGGGTTTCTCAGAAAAACTGTCAGATCTAAATGGGTTAAGTGGCAGGAGGGAGAGCTGGACACAAAACGATAGACTGCTATAGCCCTTACCTGAATGGAGTGACTCCATATGGTACACTGGCCATTAGCATTGTCATCTGCTATACAGAATTACAATATAGCGTCGCTGTCGGCTTCAAACCTCTTATCGCCATACTTTTTGTTTTTGTTTGCTTGTTTGTTTTTGTTTTTTTTAAGCGTGTTTAACCCATTTTGGGCGGGAACCCCTTTTGGTGTTAGCATTATGTTATGCTTTATCTATTGAAAAATAGCAGATCTACAAGCTCGTAGCGCGCCACCGAGTGGCGCGCTACGAGCTTGTAGGTCTGCTATTTTTGAAAAATCGAAGAACGACTGACATAGAAACATAGCTTTTTCAGAAAACTGTCAGGATGTAGAAGACATTTTTAGAATCTGATCTCAGGTCAAAATAGAGCGTCGCAGTCCCGCCCCCTACCATGGCCCAGGAAATGAATCCCAATGTTTTTGTTTGCTTGTTTGTTTTTGTTTTTTTGTAAATGAATGCCCTACTTGATCATACTACAGTGTAACACCAAACTGTCAAAAATACCAGGCGTGTTTTGGGCTTGTAGATTGAGTGCAATGTTTGCTATCTTTCCAATTGGAATGGTGAAAAGTATAGCGTTTTGGACATGCTGAGTGTCCCAGCGGACAGCGGCGATGTGCGATGCACAGCAGGGCCAGTTGCATTATGCATGGTGTTTGCTGAGGAAAGGGCCTGGTGGTACCCAGTACGGCAGGAATTCCTGTAGCTTGGGGGATAACTGTTGGAGTGGAATGGGACTCAAGGGACTCGAGGGAAAAAGAGAAGAGAGAGGAGGGAATAGAGTGTAACAGGCGTCGTGTTTTATTTTACTGGTGTAGGTTCCAATGATAGAAACCCCATTAATTTCTCCATAGAAGTTTCAGAAAAATCCTTTTTATTAAGAGTTTTAAGCCTGGAATGAAAGCCAGCCAGGCTCCTGGTGAATCATGACCAAGTGTTTACAAATAAATATTTGGATAACGCAAAAATGAGGCAAAGGTACAAGACTTTTAGGAATGAATGAACTACTGCATAGTGCATGAGCCACTGCATACAGTTGGGTGCCACCGATATTGTCCCTTATCATTTGACCCATTTAGGCCTGACCTCAAAATTTAAAAAAAATCCTTCTAAATCCTCTGTTTTCTGAAATAAATATTTTCACGATTTTTCAAAAATAGCAGACCTACAAGCTCGTAGCGCGCCACTCGGTGGTGCGCTATGAGCTTGTAGATCTGCTATTTTTCAATAGCTAAATTATAACAATGTTTAAAACACCAAAAGGGGTTCCCGCCCAAAATGGGTTAACTGTCCTTTTGCGCAGATCAAACCTCAGCAAAAAGAAAAGGACAATATCGATGGCCTCCAACTGTACCTTTCCAATGATTGCAGAACAAAACGATCATTTAGCTAGCTTCATTTTAACTTTAATCATTGTCTTATTATTACTAGTAGTGATTCTCAGCTCATGTCTAAGATCATGTGTCTGGACCATAGAGTTATAAGGGATAGAGTGAGGACCGGGAGTGACAGCCCCGCCCCAAGCTATTCATTTCAATGGAAGTGCTAATGAGATTAAAATAGGGTGCATTTTGCATCCCAAAATGCAGTTTATACTGTAGTTAAGGGACGCAATAAAACAACGACCTCTGCATCCACGGGATGCACTACTGTACTACTGCGCTGTTTTTTATTCTAGTTTATTTTGCTAGCTTTAGTTATAATAATAATTTCTTCTTCTGTTTTCTACATGAATATAACCACATTATAACTATATAAAATGACATGGGAGTTAAATGCTGCAATTTGTAAAAATGGCAAAATATGACTCCTATAATGTTGTTGAAGTGGGACTCATAAAATGTCCCTGGGACTCATCTAAAAGACCATCCCTGCATCCTGGGACTCATCTAAAAGACCATCCCTGCATCCTGGGACTCATCTAAAAGACCATCCCTGCATCCTGGGACTCATCTAAAAGACCATCCCTGCATTGATTGATTGATTGATTGAAAATTGTATTAACAGTTTGCAGAATTACAGTACATTTCAAGCACAAACTCAATACAAAGGCTGTTAACTGTGAGTGGACGACCCAATTAAGCATTACACTTGTTTACAACAGGGTCCACCATGTTCAATTCATCAAAACATTTAGAGACGTACAAATAGACACTTCTATATAGACAAAGAACAGTACAGGAATTCATCATAATGGAGGTAAAAAGGGAAAAGAAACATATACAGTGAGGGGAAAAAGGGGGGGGCGGTGGGGGGGGATTCAGATTTTACGGGGGCCAGTTTCGAATTGCAGCCATCTGTAGGTGCCCTTTGAGAGCGGTTTTGAAGGAGTCAAGGGATTCGCATGTCTTAATGACTGTTGGTAGGGCGTTCCACATTTTGGTGGCATAGGAGCGAAAAGAATTTAGTCCCTTGTTTGTGCCGAATCTGGGTTGAACATGATTCGTTGCACTCCCTCTGGTGTTGTGGGTGTGGACTTCGTTAACATTAAGGAAGTATCTACACAGGTACATGGGTATCTTGGTGGAGTATCGAATCTTGTGGACCAGACCCATTGCAAGATGCTGTACTCTGTCGCCGACCCTAAGCCATGCCAGTCTGTCAAAGTGGGCAGGGGTGAGGTGGGTTCGGGGGGTGAGGCCAAGTAGGAGCCTGACCAGTTTGTTTTGGGAGGTCTGGAGCCTAGTTTTAAGGGCCTTTGAGGTGCTGTGGTACCAGGAGGTGCATGCATAGTCAAAGAAGCCTTGTACAAGGGCTCCTGTTAAGGTCTTCAAGGTGTTTTTGTCGACCAGTGAGGAGGTCCTGTAAAGGAATCTTGTTCTTTGGTTGACTTTTTTGATTGCATCCTGGGACTCATCTAAAAGACCATCCCTGCATCCTGGGACTCATCTAAAAGACCATCCCTGCATCCTGGGACTCATCTAAAAGACCACCCCTGCATCCTGGGACTCATCTAAAAGACCACCCCTGCATCCTGGGACTCCTCTAAAAGACCATCCCTGCATCCTGGGACTCATCTAAAAGACCACCCCTGCATCCTGGGACTCATCTAAAAGACCACCCCTGCATCCTGGGACTCATCTAAAAGACCACCCCTGCATCCTGGGACTCATCTAAAAGACCATCCCTGCATCCTGGGACTCATCTAAAAGACCATCCCTGCATCCTGGGACTCATCTAAAAGACCACCCCTGCATCCTGGGACTCATCTAAAAGACCATCCCTGCATCCTGGGACTAATCTAAAAGACCATCCCTGCATCTTGGGACTCATCTAAAAGACCATCCCTGCATCCTGGGACTCCTCTAAAAGACCATCCCTGCATCCTGGGACTCCTCTAAAAGACCATCCCTGCATCCTGGGACTCATCTAAAAGACCACCCCTGCATCCTGGGACTCCTCTAAAAGACCATCCCTGCATCCTGGGACTAATCTAAAAGACCATCCCTGCATCCTGGGACTCATCTAAAAGACCACCCCTGCATCCTGGGACTAATCTAAAAGACCATCCCTGCATCCTGGGTCTCCTCTAAAAGACCACCCCTGCATCCTGGGACTCATCTAAAAGACCACCCCTGCATCCTGGAACTCATCTAAAAGACCACCCCTGCATCCTGGGACTCTAAATGCACGGGCACGCCTGCGGTTCAATTTTTGACCAATAAGGGCCGACGGCTTCAACGTTGGCCAGCCGTTCTGGGGGCTTGGTCTGGACTATGCAGGATTGAGGAAGTGTCCATTCACGCGGTTGCATTTCCATAGTATCGCAAGCTCCACCAATCAGAGCTGTCGCTCACTACACATTAGGATTGATGGGCTAGTGAAGTATTTCTTTCTTGGAGAGCACCTTTAACCCATTTTGACCTGAGATCAGATTCTAAAAATGTCTTCTACATCCTGACAGTTTTCTGAAAAAGCTATGTTTCTATGTCAGTCGTTCTTCGATTTAAAAAAAATAGCAAAAATATTTTTCAATAGCTAAAGCATAACATAACGCTAACACCAAAAGGGGTTCCCGCCCAAAATGGGTTAAAGGGTGATCTCCAAGCTCACAACGGGATGCACTGCAACGCTTTGAGAGCTTGGAGATCTGCTATTTTCGGTGCGCGCCGTGCTGTGCAGCCAAGTGTGAATCACTGGCATTATTTCTCTTGTTACAATCAGACTGGCCTTCCTGTCCCTTCTCACTATGCCCAATCAGTGGCAGTCAATGGACCAATCAGCAATCAGGCTTCTCTCTCTCTCTCTCTCTCTCTCTCTGGCAGTCTAATTTACCAGACAATATGGAGCTAGAGGTTTTGATTCAATTCAATTCAATTTTTATTAAAGTGTAAAATCAAAGCAAGTTGTTTCAAGACACTTTACATGTAGAGCAAAGACCCGACAGTCCCAAAACATGTTGCTAAGCGATGCGTTGAGAGCTTGTAGATCAGCTTTTTGAGTGGTGTAAACCACTCCTACAACTGGCTTTGTTAGTTTACGTGTCTGTCTGTCTGTCTGTGCTCAAAAAATGAGCACGGTTGCTATGGTCACCCAGTTCACACGGGTGTGATTTCATTACGTCAGACATTACGTCAGACCACAGCTGATCAGTCTATATAAGACCTTACACCACTCAGTTCACACGGGTGTGATTTTTTTTTTAAGCATGTAAAACAGAAATAGGGCATAAGTGTTTAAACTGGTGCCCGTTTTGCTGGGGGGCCCCCGGGGCCCCCCCTGGAGCCCCCTCAACGACGCCCCCCCTGGAGCCCCCTCAACGACGCCTGGGGGTCCCCGGACCTCACTTTGAGTGCCACTGCGGCAGTGAGCTTGTTGTGACCTATTCAGTTCAATTCAACTGATGTTTTCACTCATGGTTTGTGAAGTGAGCTTTGGGAGTCCATGGCACACCATTTAAATAAATCACACCACACTGCCATACCATGCCATCTAATAGCATGTGACACTAGGTGAAAAAATAATAAAAAAGTACATTACAAAGTCAGCCTTTGTAATGTGTGTGTAGGGATGAGAGAGCGACAGAGAGAGAGATAGAGTGTGTGTGTGTGTGTGTGTGTGTGTGCGCGTGCGTGTGTGCGTGTGTGCGCACGCGCGCGCGCGCGTGTGCGTGTGTGTGTGTGTGTGTGTGTGTGTGTGTGTGTATGTAGGGATGAGAGAGCGACAGAGAGAGAGAGAAAAGGAAAGAGACATACGTTTTGTATATACATGGATTTACTTGCACATGCCTGTAATCTGGGTTGGGCCTGGAACTCAACCCTTCCTCACGTGTCTGTCTATGTGTTCCAAAACCATTATCTCTCTCTCTCTCTCTCTCTCTCTCTTTCATTTATTTATAATCACCCCCCAGAGTTTATAGGGATGAAAACAAAGAGGAAGCATAAAAGGAGCAAACTCCCAGCGTCAATGGGGAGTTCCTCGTATACAATCACTGCTGTTTAACGCATTCTGGGCGGGAACCCCTTTTGGTGTTTTAAACATTATGTTATAATTTAGCTATTGAAAAATAGCAGATCTACAAGCTCATAGCGCGCCACCGAGTGGCGCGCTACGAGCTTGTAGGTCTGCTATTTTTGAAAAATCGTGAAAATGTGCCTCAAATTTGGAATATATATTTTTTCAGAACGAACGTTTTTAACTCAAATCTTTGCTTCTGGAGGGTCCCTGGAACAACATATTTTCATATTTTCAGAAGTGATATAGGCTTAGAAACAGGTATTTCAGAAAACTGTCAGGATTTAGAAGACACTTTTTTCAGGCCTAAATGGGTTAAATATAGAATTCCCCCTCCATATCATCCCAGTCCCACCATACCCCCCCCCCCCCCCCCCCCCCCCCCATACAAACACACACACACACGAAAACCAGACCGCTTCCGCTGCGACAATAATTCTTTCGCTACGTGGAGTGGCAAAGCTGAAAGCACAATGCCGTATGCCTCGCTAGCGCTGCACGCCGCCGCATATTATTCCATTTGTTCATCATAATAATATCTGGACGCGGCCGAACGCGTCAGTGCTAAATGAGAGACAAGCAGCCTCAGCCGACAGGACTGCAGTGTGGGCTCACACTCACTCACTCACTCACCACAATGAGGCTGTCAAGACCAAGGCCACGTAGAGAAGGTCCAGACACCTTCTAGCTGCAGTGTGGGCTCACACTCACTCACTCACCACAATGAGGCTGTCAAGACCAAGGCCACGTAGAGAAGGTCCAGAAACCTTCTACGTCTGGCACATGCCATTGATGCACCTGGAAGGCAAAAAACCGGAGCCCGAAGTTCGATGGAATGCATTGAAATCAAACGGAGACAGATTTTTCTTTAATGTGCACAACGCATACCATTTCTTGTACTGCGTTTCTGACTGGGGCAGTTATGGGCTAACCTGACTCTGCCAGATGGGGCAGCAGAGAGTACACTGGGTTCCCCCCTC
>NC_136809.1:10987900-11067900 GCF_951216825.1 Electrona antarctica | reverse complement strand
GATGGATGGATGAACTTAGAACTTAGAAGTCTTGAATCAGACTCTAATTATATATATTTTTATAGATTTTAAAATGTTTCCAAAAACGACACAAGACATACTGTAGACAGTAAAATAACTAAAATTATATTTAGTAGTCTATTAATTTGTATCGATCCTGCCGACTCATTGCCGTCCAATTAACCCTTTGACTACTATTCACAATTTGCCTGAGATCATTAATTTATTGTAGAACACTTTTGCTGTGATTCGTGAGTTGCCCGAGTTATGTTTTCATTGTTTTTTTTGTTTTTTTTAAAGATATTTTTTGTCTTTTACTGCCTTTATTGATAGATTGATAGTAGACTGACAGGAAATGGGGGGGAAGACATGCGGCAAAGGCCGTCGGGATCGGGAGTCGAACCCGCGGCACACCGTCAGGCTGGCTCAGCAGCCTAGGTGCCCAGACGGTTGAGCTAACCGCCCGGGATATGTTTTCATTGTTTAATCCACGTTTTGAATCAGTTTTAAGTCATACGGGCAATCCAACGGACAGAAAGCGATATGAGACGCGTTTTGATGACGTCATCGCAAAAAGGTCCATTGCGCCGACATGCAAAGGGTTATGGGAAATTGAGTCCCTGCTGTTTACAATGGGAAAGTTGCATAGCAGCGCGCGGCTGCCCCGTCCTGCCTGTTGTTGTGGTCGGCACTTTGGAATATTTTTCAACACTACAACAAGCGATTACACCGTTTTAAAGTGGATTTTCATGACAAGCAACTCAGCGATCGGTGCACTGGCTGTTCAAAGGTAACTTTAAACATAGGCAGTCTAGCCTGGAAGACGATCGTACTTGAAGTCCTTGAGTTCCTTCAGAGCAGTGCCTCCTGTTGTTGTCAGAGGTGGATGCTCCAGTGGGATGTTATAGGTGATACAGTAACTTCCGTTTTCTTGGCATTCAGCCGGAGGCCAACCTTGGCCCACTCTCACATGTGTTAACATGGAATCACCCAAAGGAGTGGCTGAGAACTAGCCTGGCTAATAAGCCAGACTCAAATCACACTGTCGTGTGGTATTTGAGTCTGGAGATGCTGTGTATGGATCTTGTTTCCCGGGGGGCGGGTTCAAACATTTTCTCTTTGACGCAATTGGTCAGAGCTACTGTCAGTCAAAGGTCTCAAGCATTGAACGTCACTGTACCAAAGCCCGCCCATATTGCATACCGTGTCCCGATTGGCCACACCAGTTGTCTGGTGTAGGAAATGGGCGTACAATTGAGCCTCTCCAGACCGTAATCCGCCGGCAGGCAATTTTGTTTTGCCAACGGCTGATTCGGTCTGGCTTATTAGCCAGGCTAGCTGAGAACGGCCTACCAGAGACTCCATGGTAGGCCAGGAACCTGCTGGACCACAGCTGTGTGGGATGATAATTGATAACGGTGATAACGGCCCCCATTCAATGAGAGGAGAACGTGGGTAATGGCTGTCGACACCAACGCCGGGGGAGTCCAGGATCGAACCGTCCGTTTCCCAAGCGGCCGCTCTACCTCCGGAGCCACTGCCGCCCCTCCACCTATCCTGGGTTTCAGGGTTATGTTGGTGCAACGACAGCTGGATTCCACCCACAGCGATCAATAAAGGTCTAACCTATCGTATCTTATCTCATGAATAAGAGTTAAATATACCAATAATTAATTCCCTGCAAACTGGGTGTATATACAGGAGCGTGAAGGACTATGGATTTGTTCTTCCTCTGTTCTAGTCAAGCTATACCATCAGCTGGAAGCTATCCAGTGCATTATGAATGTACTCACACACTTCTGTGTGCAGTGGGATTATTATTTTAAATATTCTTCTCTTTTCTTTTCTTTGTAGTTGTTTGCTTTTCTCTTGTTTCTTGTTTTCCCCCTCTTAGCATTCAGTGATTTGGGTGATTTGGAGAAAAAAAACAGTCCGCCATGGACGGTAACAAGATGTGCACATGCACACACTCTACAGTGGGGAAAGTACAACAGACCAACAGCAGGTGCACCAAGGCCCGCCCCACTCGATCATGATTGGAGGAAGGCCCCTCTCATCCTGATTGGATGAAGGCTTTGCCACCCAAAGCCCAAACCGAAACTAGGTTTTTTTTTTACCCCAGGGGCTCACTGGGGACAGGGAGGAAGCTTATATGGTCTGCACACTTTATAGTAGAGAGGATTATCCAAAAAATAAGAAAAAATAAGTGATATTTGAATTAAGTGAAATCACTGAATATACCTTTAAGTTATCCCTTGAGTGAAGAGATAGCATCCTCAAATGTTTAAAATAAATAGTGAAAACAGTAGACCTACTGTACAAGCTCACAACGCATCACTTTGTATGACAAAGCAGTGTTGGTTAAGAAAAACGCTTGCAGTCTGTTTGAAAGTTAGACTTAGAGCTATTTGCGATTAACCATGAACCCTATTCTGGGGCGAAGAGCGTATGTTCATACATTTAACCACTTACACCCTCAATACTAAGTAAACTTGAAATCTGACTCTGTAAAGTACTTACACCGGGGCTCCACCGGGCGCGTCAGCGTCGCGTCTCCGTCACCATCAGGGAATGTTCCCTTTTTAATCAATGAAGGGTGGCTCCACTGCCCGCGTTGCGTGACATTAACGTGTGCATTAAAATTGAACCGGTGCGTTTTTTGACGCACGCGACGGAGACGCAACGCGTCCGGTGGAGCCCTGGCGTAAGTCTGCTCTTTTTTCCATCTACACCAAACCTCTTTGGCAGACATTATAGGCGATCAGCTTGTCGATCGGAATCTGTTATTTTTGGCTAATGATCCGCTCAGAATAAAATCACACATGGATTTGGCGGCGCACCTGTAGTAACTCTGAGGACCCCTTAGGGGTCCCTGACCCTCACCCCCTGTCGAAAAGCCTTAGCTTTAGCTATTGAAAAATAGCAGATCTACAAGCTACGAGCTTGTAGGTCTGCTATTTTTGAAAAATCGTGAAAATGCGGCACAATATTTTGTATATTCTTTCAGAAAACTTTTTTTTTAATTTATTTTTTAACGTCAGGCCTAAATGGGTTAAGCATGCAGGGACCGAAGTGGACGGATGTGGATCCGGATCTATTTGAGAACTGAAGCTGCATTCCAAATCTAGCCGTCTCATCGCCTTCATGTCTTCTCTTTTCATTGATCTCTGTTTTGTAAGATGTCTGCCTTCTGAAGATTCAACATCACAGTCACATAAACAAGGCTTCTAGATGATGAAAAAGAGAGAGAGAGAGAGAGAGAGAGAGAGACCACAGCTGGCATATGTGCTCATTTTGAATGCAGTCAAAGGGAATATGTTCTCTGAAGCGCAAAGCAATTGCCCTGGAAAATTACTATATTTTCCTCCAGATTTAGGAAACAGGTTGACATTTGCCTTCGTAACTTAAGCCTGCGAGATGCAGAGCCTCTCGCCTTAAGGGGCAGTGTCCTCACAGAAAGACTATTTTTTTGGGTCCAGCTTTTGGTGTGTGTGTGTGTGTGTGTGTGTGTGTGTGTGTGTGTGTGTGTGTGTGTGTGTACTGGTAACACAAACACTGAAGACGAAGGTGAGGACGCAAATTCTGATTGGCCGGAATGAGACGATGTATAAAAAATCACACCTGTGTGAAGTGAGGGGCGCTCTTGTCGTCGTACATCATCCAATACAAAATTAATATGCTTCTTCATGAATTAATTTGTCAACTTATGTTATTAATCATTTAACCATGATGATACAATGTTTTAAAAAAAACACACCCGTGTGAACTGAGTGGTGCAACTACACATTTATTGTTATAGTTACTGTGTCAGTGATGTCACATGTACGTAAGATGACAACTGAATTTATGTGATTGGTTAGCCGATTTGCTCGTCTACAATTTTCCTTTCATTGTCAATGGCATTTAACCCATTTTGGGCGGGAACCCCTTTTGGTGTTTTAAACATTATGTTATAATTTAGCTATTGAAAAATAGCAGATCTACAAGCTCGTAGCGCGCCACCGAGTGGCGCGCTACGAGCTTGTAGGTCTGCTATTTTTGAAAAATCGTGAAAATATTTATTTCAGAAAACTGGAGGATTTAGAAGATTTTTTTTTAAATTTCGACGTCAGGCCTAAATGGGTTAATGTTTGTGTTGCCACAAATTTACGTCATATTTCAGGCACATATGACGTAAATTCTCCTTTCATTGTCAATGGCAAATGTGAGACGTGACGTGACGAAAAGCTAGCGCCCATTTTGGGCGGGAACCCCTTTTGGTGTTAGCATTATGTTATGCTTTAGCTATTGAAAAATAGCAGGTCTACAAGCTCATAGCGCGCCACCGAGTGGCGCGCTACGAGCTTGTAGGTCTGCTATTTTTGGAAAATCGAACAACGACTGACATAGAAACATAGCTTTTTCAGAAAACTGTCAGGATGTAGAAGACATTTTTAGAATCTGATCGCAGGTCAAAATGGGTTAATGTTTGTGTTGACACAAATTTACGTCATATTTCAGGCACATATGACGTAAATTCTCCTTTCATTGTCAATGGCAAATGTGAGACGTGACGAAAAGCTAGCGCCCCTCAATAAAACATTAGCATCGACATAAAATAATCTGATGTTTGTAGCTGCTGCAAAAGCTACAAAAAAAATTTAGCTAGTTTCAACGGTCGCGCACGCACGTGCATACATGCATGTGCACACATGCACCCTGACATTCTGAATGAATATGTTACAAATTTCTGCTTTGGTCCATTCATAAATGTGATAAAATAAATGAGTCATTCAATATAATTATGAGAGTAGAATAGAATAGATTTTTTAATGTTTTTAATGTTTAAGTTTCTTTAAGTAACCGGAAGTTACGTCATCACTCCAAAATGGCGGAGGCACTGGACGCTGCGTGTTGTTACTATGGGACTTAATGGTGGGTACTTCCTGGAAGAAGACGGTACTTCCTGGAAGAAGAGAGTACTTCCTGGAAGAAGAGGCTACTTCCTGGAAGAAGACGGTACTTCCTGGAAGAAGACGGTACTTCCTGGAAGAAGAGAGTACTTCCTGGAAGAAGAGAGTACTTCCTGGAAGAAGAGGCTACTTCCTGGAAGAAGACGGTACTTCCTGGAAGAAGAGAGTACTTCCTGGAAGAAGAGGCTACTTCCTGGAAGAAGACGGTACTTCCTGGAAGAAGAGAGTACTTCCTGGAAGAAGACGGTACTTCCTGGAAGAAGACGGTACTTCCTGGAAGAAGAGAGTACTTCCTGGAAGAAGAGAGTACTTCCTGGAAGAAGAGAGTACTTCCTGGAAGAAGAGGCTACTTCCTGGAAGAAGAGGCTAATTCCTGGAAGAAGAGGGTACTTCCTGGAAGAAGACGGTACTTCCTGGAAGAGGAGAGTACTTCCTGGAAGAAGAGAGTACTTCCTGGAAGAGGAGAGTACTTCCTGGAAGAAGAGAGTACTTCCTGGAAGAAGAGAGTACTTCCTGGAAGAAGAGAGTACTTTCTGGAAGAAGAGAGTACTTTCTGGAAGAAGAGAGTACTTCCTGGAAGAAGAGGGTACTTCCTGGAAGAAGACGGTACTTCCTGGAAGAAGAGAGTACTTCCTGGAAGAAGAGAGTACTTCCTGGAAGAAGAGGCTACTTCCTGGAAGAAGAGAGTACTTCCTGGAAGAAGAGAGTACTTCCTGGAAGAAGAGAGTACTTCCTGGAAGAAGACGGTACTTCCTGGAAGAAGAGAGTACTTCCTGGAAGAAGAGAGTACTTCCTGGAAGAAGAGGCTACTTCCTGGAAGAAGAGAGTACTTCCTGGAAGAAGAGAGTACTTCCTGGAAGAAGAGAGTACTTCCTGGAAGAAGACGGTACTTTCTGGAAGAAGAGGGTACTTCCTGGAAGAAGAGAGTACTTCCTGGAAGAAGAGAGTACTTCCTGGAAGAAGAGAGTACTTCCTGGAAGAAGACGATACTTCCTGGAAGAAGAGAGTACTTCCTGGAAGAAGAGAGTACTTCCTGGAAGAAGAGGCTACTTCCTGGAAGAAGACGGTACTTCCTGGAAGAAGAGAGTACTTCCTGGAAGAAGAGGCTACTTCCTGGAAGAAGACGGTACTTCCTGGAAGAAGAGAGTACTTCCTGGAAGAAGAGAGTACTTCCTGGAAGAAGAGAGTACTTCCTGGAAGAAGAGAGTACTTCCTGGAAGAAGAGGCTACTTCCTGGAAGAAGAGGCTACTTCCTGGAAGAAGAGGGTACTTCCTGGAAGAAGACGGTACTTCCTGGAAGAGGAGAGTACTTCCTGGAAGAAGAGAGTACTTCCTGGAAGAAGAGAGTACTTCCTGGAAGAAAAGAGTACTTCCTGGAAGAAGAGGGTACTTCCTGGAAGAAGAGGCTACTTCCTGGAAGAAGAGGCTACTTCCTGGAAGAAGAGGGTACTTCCTGGAAGAAGAGGCTACTTCCAAGGTTAATTAAATAAGGTTAGGAAGCGAAGACCGTACGGTGGACTCCATGTTGCTCCCTGGAAGGAAAGAAACATGCACAATGGGCTATATGCAGCCAACACTTCCGCGTTCAGCTTCCTTGGTCTCAATTGTGCATGTTTTTCTTTCCTTCCAGGGAGCAACATGGAGTCCACCGTACGGTCTTCGCTTCCTAACCTTATTTAATTAACCTTGGCTACTTCCTGGAAGAAGACGGTACTTCCTGGAAGAAGAAAGTACTTCCTGGAAGAAGAGGGTAGCCTCAAGGGGCCAGTGAGGCGCTCCAACGTTGAAGCACTGGGCCCTAGTGGTAAGAGGAGGGACTACAGGCGGACCCGTGGATTCATGACCGGGAAACCCCGTGCAGCTGGGCTTTAACATTGAGCCCTCGGTTGCACTTCCGCATTGGACCATCACTCCCTACGTCACCCCGGACCTCAAATTTGAGGTCCGGAGGAGGTACTTCCGGCAGTCTTCCGGGTGCTTCAAAACACCACTGAGCAACTTCATCGAAATGAATAGCTTGGGGGCGGGGCTAGTGCTCCAGTTCGGTCTCTATCCTTTATATACTCTATGGGTAGCCTACTTCCGGGTGCTTCATGCGTTGCGTGAGCAACTTCACTGAAATGGATATAGGCGGGTGCCGTGCAGGACTGTCCATTCTCTATAGTTCTTATCTCTATGTTGGCATAACGAGACGGAACGAGAGAGAATCTGGCAGGAGGAAACATTAAAGAGACTTCCTGTTCTCGTGCTGAGTGGCGACGTGCGTTTTACAGCTCTGTTATTATGAACCGTGATGTGAGTCAGAGCACAGAGGAGGTGCTGGACGCAGCAGATAACCCTAACCCTAACCCTATGAACCCTATGATAACCCTATGATAACCCTAACCCTAACCCTATGAACCGTGATGTGAGTCAGAGCACAGAGGTGGCGCGGCAGATAGCAGGAGCAAAGCAACAGGTTCAGACATCATACACAGGAACACGCACGCACGCACGCACGCACGCACGCACGCACGCACGCACGCACGCACGCACGCACGCACCCACCGCACGCACGCACGCACGCACGCATGCACGCACGCACCCACCGCACGCACGCACGCACGCACGCACGCACGCACGCACGCACGCACCCACCGCACGCACGCACGCACGCACGCACGCACGCACGCACGCACGCACCGCACGCACGCACGCACCCACCGCACGCACGCACGCACGCACCCACCGCACGCACCCACCGCACGCACGCACGCACGCCATCATCAGGAGCACACAGAAGCAGCACACTGTGGGCTGTCACGATTATTATTATTATTATGTATTTTTTTTTTTTGGGGGGGGGGGTTGCCTTTATGTGAACGTTTACAGTAAGCTGACAGGAAATGGGGCTTCGATTCGCACAAACACACAAAGCTACAGTAGGCATAGGAGGGGCTATAGCGCCAGTCAAAAGAATATAAAACTGACCAAACTACAGAACCAATAATGAAGTGACTATTTTTGAAGCAAGAGTGTTAATCGAAGCCTCTGTAGCTTCCTGCATGGTCTGTCCGGCAGTGCAGTCTCCACTGGACGCGGCAGACCTCTCTCATCAGGTTATTGTCAAGGACCCCCAAATTGTGTATTTGGGGCACGCATATTTTGAAAACCACAAGCTTGCAAGCGTTTAAACTGGATCTTTCTTTCCAGGCCTTCAGGTGCCCTGCAGTGGCACCTGCACAAACTGTGGTTGCTATGGCAATGGTTTGTCTTGTGTGTGACATCAGACCATACCTATGCTCAGCCTATATAAAGATTTAAGATGCTATATGTGACCAAGAGTGATTGGTGGTGAGTTGAGAGATGCATATCCAGAGAGCTAGGAACACGAGGTCAGAGAGTGAGCAGCGGGTACACATAGAGGCAGAGAGGAGAGAGAATCGAGAAAGAACTGATCATATAAGGCCAACTCTTTCAGCTCTTGTCTTCTGTTCTTTAGTGGTCATAACTTATGACTCATAAGCCTTCTTGCCTTAGGTCTTCCACCATCAAAAAGTGAAGAGCAACCACTGTGACATCAGTCAAACGATGAATGGACATCAAATGATGAATGGACAAATCCCCCCTAGCTCTGTGACCAGCCAGAGGCAAGACAACGAAAATGAACAAAGATCTCATCAACGGATTACCAAGACTTTAACTTGTGCAGGGGGAGTAAAGACACATCGGATGACCTACTCAGGAAAGAAAATCCACATCTGTAAACTGTGTGACAAGAGCTTCCGACGCTTAGAACATCTGAAGTTACACCAGCGTCTCCACACTGGAGAAAAACAACCTTACCGCTGTGAACTGTGTGAAAAGAGTTTCAGTCAGTTGAGCGATCTAAGGCGACATCAGCGTATCCACACCGGAGAAAGACCATACCACTGTAAACGATGTGACAAGAGTTTCAGTCTCTTATGTAACTTGAAGTCTCACCAGCGTATCCACACTGGAGAAAAACCTTACTGTTGTAAACATTGTGAAAAGAGTTTCAGTCAGTCGAACGATCTAAGGCGACATCAGCGTATCCACACCGGAGAAAGACCATACCTCTGTAAACAATGTGACAAGAGTTTCAGTCGCTTAGGTAATTTGAGGTCCCACCAGCGTATCCACACTGGAGAAAAACCTTACTGTTGTAAACATTGTGGAAAGAGTTTCAGTCAGTTGAGCGATCTAAGGCGACATGAGTGTGTCCACACTGGAGAAAGACCATACCTCTGTAAACGATGTGACAAGAGTTTCAGTCGCTTAAGTTCCTTGAAAAGACACCAGCATATCCACACTGGAGAAACACCTTACTGTTGCGAACAGTGTGAAAAGAGTTTCAGTCAGTCGATCGCTCTAAGGCAACATCAGCGTATCCACACCGGAGAAAGACCATACCTCTGTAAACAATGTGACAAGAGTTTCAGTCGCTTAGGTAATTTGAGGTCCCACCAGCGTATCCACACTGGAGAAAAACCTTACTGTTGTAAACATTGTGGAAAGAGTTTCAGTCAGTCGAACGATCTAAGGCGACATCAGCGTATCCACACCGGAGAAAGACCATACCTCTGTAAACGATGTGACAAGAGTTTCATTTGTTTATCTAACTTGAAGTCTCACCAGCCTATCCACACTGGAGAAAAACCTTACTGTTGTAAACAATGTGGCAAGAGTTTCAGTCTCTTAGGTAACTTGAAGTCTCACCAGCGTATCCACACTGGAGAAAAACCCACTGTAAACGGTGTGACAAGAGTTCCAATGCGAGTGGTAGTCTGAAGACACAGCAACATGTCCATACTGTAGAAACCCCTTTCCTCTGTAAATTGTGACAAGCGTTTCAATACGATTAGTAATCCAAAGAAACACCAGCGTATCCACACTGGAGAAACACCTTACCACTGTAAACACTGTGACAAGAGTTTGGGCAAACGCCAGCACATCGGCTGGAGAAAGACCATACACTGCACACAGTGTGACAGGTTTCAACCTAGATAAAATGAAGAAGCACCAGTGTCTCTGCACAACATGTTGGATTGGATGAATGAATCCATGTCAATTCCTGCCTCAATACCAATAATTCCAGCACAACTTGAAGTCTCACCAGCGTATCCACACTGGAGAAAAACCTTACTGTTGTAAACATTGTGAAAAGAGTTTCAGTCAGTTGAGCGATCTAAGGCGACATGAGTGTATCCACACCGGAGAAAGACCATACCACTGTAAACGATGTGACAAGAGTTTCAGTCGCTTAAGTTCCTTGAAAAGACACCAGCATATCCACACTGGAGAAACACCTTACTGTTGCGAACAGTGTGAAAAGAGTTTCAGTCAGTCGATCGCTCTAAGGCAACATCAGCGTATCCACACCGGAGAAAGACCATACCTCTGTAAACAATGTGACAAGAGTTTCAGTCGCTTAGGTAATTTGAGGTCCCACCAGCGTATCCACACTGGAGAAAACCCTTACTGTTGTAAACATTGTGGAAAGAGTTTCAGTCAGTCGAACGATCTAAGGCGACATCAGCGTATCCACACCGGAGAAAGACCATACCTCTGTAAACAATGTGACAAGAGTTTCATTCGTTTATCTAACTTGAAATCTCACCAGCCTATCCACACTGGAGAAAAACCTTACTGTTGTAAACAATGTGACAAGAGTTATATTCGTTTATCTAACTTGAAGTCTCACCAGCGTATCCACACTGGAGAAAAACCTTACTGTTGTAAACATTGTGAAAAGAGTTTCAGTCTCTTAGGTAACTTGAAGTCTCACCAGCGTATCCACACTGGAGAAAAACCCACTGTAAACGGTGTGACAAGAGTTCCAATGCGAGTGGTAGTCTGAAGACACAGCAACGTGTCCATACTGTAGAAAACCCTTTCCTCTGTAAATTGTGACAAGCGTTTCAATACGATTAGTAATCCAAAGAAACACCAGCGTATCCACACTGGAGACCACACTGTAAACAGTGTGACAAGAGTTTGGGCAAACTGGGTAATCTCAGCAGACGCCAGCACATCGGCTGGAGAAAGACCATACACTGCACACAGTGTGACAGGTTTCAACCTAGATAAAATGAAGAAGCACCAGTGTCTCTGCACAACATGTTGGATTGGATGAATGAATCCATGTCAATTCCTGCCTCAATACCAATAATTCCAGCACAAAGCCTGTTTTCCAGCAGCAGATTAGCCTGTGGAAGTGGTTCCCTTTGAAAGGTAAGGACTCCCATAACTCTGGGAGTGTAGAAATGGAACCAAGTGTGACCCATAATCCATGTACACACTCAGGGTTACAGACATGTCGTATCCTTTGTGACGATGTGGTGCTAAAGACTAGTTAAGAGGCTGTGTTCACTTTCACTCGTCCATTCGAAATAATAGACTCCAACCTGCTTCAAGTCTCTTAAAAAGTAATCCACGCAGATACGGGGAGTAAATCGGAGATGGAATGTCTTTCTTTATCGAGGGGCACTAGCCCCTCCAACACCTGGCTTTGTGTGTGCCCCCCGTGACGTCATGTGGCAGCCAAGTCTATGGATCTTTTACTATGACATAGTGGATGCCCCCAAAGGCCCCTCACTTCACACAAGTGTGATACAAAAAAAAAAATATTTTACTCTGAAAATCCCTTCCATTTGCTTTCCATTTCCCCCCAAATTCGGGAGGTGAATTCTTCCATTACTACCTCGCACTAAAAAGTCTGATCTCTCTTTAGAACTTAAGTGTTGATATTCTAAACGAGATGCATGAAGTCAGAAATTAGGACAGAACATCAGCGTTCCGTTCAAAACCACGAACAGCGCCGTATAGGTTCTGAGTAAATAAGGAAGATTGTCGGCCGACGGCGTACACCAGGAAGTGAATGGCTGCGTGCGCAGCAAAACATCTCCGGGACGGACGAGCAAGGCGTTGCCTAGCTCGTCTAGGAAATGAATTTTAGCGATCGCATTTTATATAATTGAAGATCACACTTGTGTGAAAGTGAGGGGCGCTCTTATCATCATACATGATCATTATACTGTACATCATCATGCATCACGTTCTGTGCCCAGCCAATCAAATCATCACAAATGGCATTCCAGCCAATCACTTTTGGCGTCTTCACTTTTCTGCCCTCATTTTGATCTTCAATATGTACTTTGCTCAGCCAATCAAATCATCGCTATGGGGTGATCGGCCAATCACAAGCCAATGTTTGTGTTCACACAAACATTGCTAGCGCCCCTCGATAAGGACCTAGAGATCTGTCCACACGTCCTGGGCATCATAAGATAGTAAAATAGTGAAAATAGCCGATGCACAAGATCACACGCATCGCACCACAACAAGATCACACGCATCGCACCACAACAAGATCACACACATCGCACCACAACAAGATCACACGCATCGCACCACAACAAGATCACACGCATCGCACCACAACAAGATCACACGCATCTCACCACAACAAGATCACACGCATCGCACCACAACAAGATCACACTCATCGCACCACAACAAGATCACACGCATCGCACCACAACAAGATCACACGCATCGCACCACAACAAGATCACATGCATCGCACCACAACAAGATCACACGCATCGCACCACAACAAGATCACACGCATCGCACCACAACAAGATCACACGCATTGCACCACAACAAGATCACACGCATCGCACCACAACAAGATCACACGCATCGCACCACAACAAGATCACACGCATCGCACCACAACAAGATCACACGCATCGCACCACAACAAGATCACACCCATCGCACCACAACAAGATCACACGCATTGCACCACAACAAGATCACACGCATCGCACCACAACAAGATCACACGCATCGCACCACAACAAGATCACACGCATCGCACCACAACAAGATCACACGCATCGCACCACAACAAGATCACACGCATCGCACCACAACAAACATCTGCTATTTTCACAACTTTTGTGTGACACTCTATAAGGTGAAGTAGGGAATTAATATACAAAAAAACAAAACGATATGATATGAGGTTTCTGCCCGACAGCAAGTGCTTCCCAAACTTTTTAAAACTATGCCAGCATATTTCGAATACTCCTAAAGACCCCCCCACACACGCACGCACGCACGCACTGACGCACACACACACACACACACACACACACACACACACACACACACACACACACACACACACACACACACACACACACACACACACACATATGCAGTATAATACTAAATAAATAAATATTCTCTATAAAATAAAATAAAATAAACTGTCAGCCCGTCCGACCATCCTCATCCATCTTTCTCCTTAGTGGGTTGACCAATCGATGAGACGAGGTTGTGAGCATATATAAAACAAAAGTAGATCTGCTGTTTTCTCTTCTTTTGTACCACACTTTAGTATGACGAACTATAGGGCATTAACCCTGCATCCAATCAGGGTAAGCATCTTATCTGTGTCATTTTAGGTTTTAGCTATAATAGCACATTGGTTCTCAAAGTGGGGTCCGGAGGTTCCAGGGGGGTACCCTGTAGACTAGGGGCTCCATTTTCGTCACCGCTAAACCCCTTATCCCTAAACTTCGTTGCTTTTTTTTACTATTTTGCCAAACATTTTTGAATAGTTAAAATGGCCAGTCTACAAGCTCACAACATGTCAATGTAGATTGACCAGTTGAACTATTCAAAAATGTTTTTCAAAATGACAGAAGTTTAGGGATAAGGGGTTTAGCAGTGACGAAAATGTTGCCCTAGGTGTCTCTTTCTGTTCCCTGTAGGTCTACTACTGTACTGTATGTTCAGGGCTGTCAGGAAACAGGCCTGACGTTGCTCACATTCACACCTTAGAGTATAGATTAATAGAGACTGCATCGGATTTCTCCTCCCATCCACTTGATTTGAGTTGCTCAAAAGCGCATGAGGCTTCCGGGTAGGAAGTTGGAACAGAGTGCATTCTGGGATGGATTGGGCCAAATCGTGAACACGGCTGTGCCGCTGACTATCATTGCGCCATTTGCGCGCGTTCACGTCATGAAACATAGCGTTCACGTGTCATGCCCCAAGAACATGAACGTGTGCAATGATAGTCAACGGACCAGCGCTGGCTCGAGCTGCAATGACAAATTCGGCCACTATGTCCATTTCGCCTCAGGATTTCCTCTCGGTGCCGTCTCTATTAATATATACTCTAAGATTCACACCAGCAGGGTGAACATTTGTAGAGGTGCGTGGAAGCAGGGTGAACGTTTAGAGGTGTGTGGAAGCAGGGTGAACGTTTAGAGGTGTGTGGAAGCAGGGTGAATGGTTAGAGGTGTGTGGAAGCAGGGTGAATGGTTAGAGGTGCGTTGGAAGCAGGGTGAACGTTTAAAGGTGTGTGGAAGCAGGGTGAACGTTTAGAGGTGTGTGGAAGCAGGGTGAACGTTTAGAGGTGTGTGGAAGCAGGGTGAACGGTTAGAGGTGTGTGGAAGCAGGGTGAACGTTTAGAGGTGTGTGGAAGCAGGGTGAATGGTTAGAGGTGTGTGGAAGCAGGGTGAATGGTTAGAGGTGCGTTGGAAGCAGGGTGAACGTTTAGAGGTGTGTGGAAGCAGGGTGAACGTTTAGAGGTGTGTGGAAGCAGGGTGAACGTTTAGAGGTGTGTGGAAGCAGGGTGAATGGTTAGAGGTGTGTGGAAGCAGGGTGAACGTTTAGAGGTGCGTTGGAAGCAGGGTGAATGGTTAGAGGTGTGTGGAAGCAGGGTGAATGGTTAGAGTTGCGTTGGAAGCAGGGTGAATGGTTAGAGGTGTGTGGAAGCAGGGTGAACGTTTAAAGGTGTGTGGAAGCAGGGTGAACGTTTAGAGGTGTGTGGAAGCAGGGTGAATGGTTAGAGGTGTTTGGAAGCAGGGTGAATGGTTAGAGGTGTGTGGAAGCAGGGTGAATGGTTAGAGGTGTGTGGAAGCAGGGTGAATGGTTAGAGGTGCGTTGGAAGCAGGGTGAATGGTTAGAGGTGTGTGGAAGCAGGGTGAATGGTTAGAGGTGTGTGGAAGCAGGGTGAATGGTTAGAGGTGTGTGGAAGCAGGGTGAATGGTTAGAGGTGTGTGGAAGCAGGGTGAACGTTTAAAGGTGTGTGGAAGCAGGGTGAATGGTTAGAGGTGCGTTGGAAGTAGGGTGAATGGTTAGAGGTGTGTGGAAGCAGGGTGAATGGTTAGAGGTGTGTGGAAGCAGGGTGAATGGTTAGAGGTGTGTGGAAGCAGGGTGAATGGTTAGAGGTGTGTGGAAGCAGGGTGAATGTTTAAAGGTGTGTGGAAGCAGGGTGAATGGTTAGAGGTGTGTGGAAGCAGGGTGAACGTTTAGAGGTGTGTGGAAGCAGGGTGAATGGTTAGAGGTGTGTGGAAGCAGGGTGAACGTTTAAAGGTGTGTGGAAGCAGGGTGAATGGTTAGAGGTGCGTTGGAAGCAGGGTGAATGGTTAGAGGTGTGTGGAAGCAGGGTGAATGGTTAGAGGTGTGTGGAAGCAGGGTGAATGGTTAGAGGTGCGTTGGAAGCAGGGTGAACGTTTAGAGGTGCGTTGGAAGCAGGGTGAATGGTTAGAGGTGTGTGGAAGCAGGGTGAATGGTTAGAGGTGTGTGGAAGCAGGGTGAATGGTTAGAGGTGTGTGGAAGCAGGGTGAACGTTTAGAGGTGTGTGGAAGCAGGGTGAATGGTTAGAGGTGTGTGGAAGCAGGGTGAACGTTTAGAGGTGTGTGGAAGCAGGGTGAATGTTTAGAGGTGCGTTGGAAGCAGGGTGAATGGTTAGAGGTGTGTGGAAGCAGGGTGAATGTTTAGAGGTGCGTTGGAAGCAGGGTGAATGGTTAGAGGTGTGTGGAAGCAGGGTGAATGGTTAGAGGTGCGTTGGAAGGCACTTCTGCTGCCGGCAAAACAAACCTGCCGGGACTCCATAATTCAGCAGAACAACTGCGAGGCACTTTCCCTACTCTATGGCACGAGGTAGCACAGAGAGAGAAAGAGAGAGAGTGAGAGAGAGAAGCCGCCAAACGAACACCAGAAGACTCCTTAGCGGACTATAGTATAGAGGCTGAGAGAGAGACAGATGCAGTACGGATTATGAGGCTCAGAGTAGCTGAGCTAATTGTCCTGATGGATCGCTCGTATTCCCCCGACGACCATGCAGGCTTCTCTGGCCGTGCAATAACACAGCAGCCCCACGACTTCAGCAATCTGCACACTAGGCACTTATTGGAGGAGGGAACTCGGCCAGAGAATCCGTTAGAACGCCTGATTTATACCCGACAGCGGCGTGCTTGCGGCGCGCTGGGTGTCGCATGCACGCCGAGCCATGCAGGAAAACTTGAGGATCTCGTAGTAGATCTGCCGTTTCCCGGCTGTACGGACACCTCCCTGCGTATAACTGGGGCTTAAGTGTTATTAGCGTTGTTGTTGTTGTTGCACTGCGATAGCAGCGGCCCACTCACAGAGTCATATTGTGAAATTGATTTCTCAGAGGACATCACTGCATGCGGGGGAGAGCCATGGGTCAGTTCAGCGTTTGATTAGAGGGGGGGGGGGGGGGGGGGGGGGGGGGGCTGTGGAAGGGGAGGTGGGTTAGGGGTAATGATCATTTATTTTGATTTGATTAATACGTCGACGGAACCGTAGGGATAGAGTAGGAGTAATCGTCACTTGCTATCGCACACCTCCTCCGCACAAGACGGGGTGCCAAGAGCATCCACACCCCCCCCCCCCTCCCTCTCTCTCTCTCTCTCTCTCTCTCTCTCTCTCTCTCTCTCTCTCTCTCTCTCGCTCTCTCGCCCCCCGCTTTTAGTGGAGCAAGCTGGGGCAGCACCCTGCCATTAATCAACCCTATTCTTAACAATGTTCTGTGGCCAAGACTCCTAAGGTCACATGCACCACACGCTCGCACGCTTGCACGCACGCACGCACGCACACACACACACACACACACACACACACACACACACACACACACACACACACACACACACACACACACACACACACACACACACACACACACGCACGCACACACTTCACAGGGAAGCCCTCATTAAGTCATACCGCACTCTCTCTCCTAAAATGGAGTGTGCATGGCGTCAGCTTGGAGAGGCTCTAATAAGGCTGCCTCCTCTCCGGGGAGAGACCCCTGGAGAGAGAGAGCGGAGAGTGGGCCAGGGGGCCAGGGGGTCCCTGGCCCACTCTCGGTCTACTCCCACACTCCATCCATTCAGAACTGTGGAGGCTCGCCCATGCATCACTGTGTTGTAGGACATGAGAGACAGAAAGGAAGATATGTTCGTGCGTGTGTGCGTGCGTGCATGCATGTGTGCGTGTTAAGGCTGTACCTTAGCCCTTTTTTTGGACTCGAACTTCGGCAGGAATTCCCGAGCGAACATCCGGACCATTTGTTTCCAATTAATTAAAAAAATAACCTTTGAGATATCCGTCTCGATCAGAGCGCAGCGCGTCTCCCCTGCTCTTAATCAATCTCTCTCGTCTCTCCCAACACACACACACACACACACACACACACACACACACACCGTCAAGTGGCTCAGCGAAAACAGCTGATCTGCAAGCTCACGTGAGCTAAGACAGCGTATATTGCTCGTTATTTGTTCCACCTGTGTATTCTGGGAGGCGCATTGAAGTGAAGTGGGCACAGGGCAAAAGCAGTTCCCTGCTTTTTGTGATGTGATGCTATGAGCATATGCTAATATATCATGGCCCCTGTCAGCGATCATGCTGGTGTCGTGTGTGTGTGTGTGTGTGTGTGAGAGAGACGCGTCAGACATTCCATTCAATTCACCTCAGCTGCAGGCCAATCACCAAATTACAAGCACGGGAGAAGGGACAGCAGAACTAGGAGATATTTCTTTAAAAAAATCATAACTTCTGACAGGAATGCACTAGAAACTTACTTTTTTTTTACATGCTCATATTGCATTCTCGCCGAGATATATTTTCGAGTTAATAAAAAAAAGGGAAAAAATAATAATATTTTTTATTTAATAAAAAAATAAAAATAAAAAAAACGAATGGTTCAAGCCCATTAATTAGGATTCGAGTGCCAACCCTAACGAGCGAACATTCGAACCTTGAATGTTTGGGGACAGCCTTAGTGCGTGTGTGCATGCATGTGTGCATGTGTGCATGTGTGCATGCATGTGTGCGTGCGCGCATGCATGTGTGCGTGTGTGCATGCATGTGTGCGTGTGTGCATGCGCGTGTGAGAGTGAATGAGTGTGAGAGAGAGAGAGGGAGAAAGCGACATTGTGAGAGAGCATGGAGGACAGAGCCTTTTAGATACTTTATACCTTTTTTACCCATTTTGTACCTCTGTTATTGTATATGTATGCTTTCCCCCCTACTGTACTGTCTGCTTGTTTAGTAGCATCTTCGCTAAATCCGATGTATTTACATTACAGTGATATAATAGTGTTCACTAACTAGAAGCGTGTGCGCCTGTGGCACGCTCGCGTCTAACGCAACGCGTCCGTGTTGTTGTTTCTCCGTGAATATCGTGTGTCCGAGTGAGACACACACACACACACACACACACACACACACACACACACACACACACACACACACACACACACACACACACACACACACACACACACTTTAAAGTTCAATTTAGGCATACAACCAGAAAATGTTTTTGCATTTCAAATTCTGGCGTGAGGTTATGGAATGGTTTTACGGTGGAGTTAAAAATATGTGCAAACATGAAAATGTTTAAACTTAAGCTCAAAGACACGATTTTAATGAGCTACAGGGATGAAGAAGGTGTAGGTTTTCACTAGGTGTGTGTGTGTGTGTGTGTGTGTGTGTGTGTGTGTGTGGGGGGGGGGGGGCGGGGGGAGGGTGTTTGTGTGTATATGTAATATTAATTTGTATACATACATAGATATCACAGATTTAGTTATTTAGTTAAGTATTGAATAGATAATTTAATGATATTTAGTATTGATGGAAAGGGGGTGGGAGCAATAAGCTATGCTTCTTCTCACTCCTTTTGAATTTGCTTTTTTATTATTTTGTACTGCATGTTATTCTGTCGTTTCTGTTTATATTGTTTTAAAATTGCTTTATTCAAATAAACATTTCAATCAAAAAAACACACACACACACACACACACACACACACACACACACACACACACACAAAAAATTACATTTTGAACGAAGGCAGACAGCGGTGTGTTTTGTCTGTGCTGGGCAGGTTGTGACTGAGAAGATAATCCAAGTGCGTCCGCGGTTTCACCGCCAGTTGTAGGAAAGCCCCGCTGTGGGCGGGGGTGACGCCTTGTTACGAGGGAAATAGCCCGCTGTGATTGGCCAGTAGTGGAACAGGCACAGAGCTTGGTTGAAAACGCAGCTGTAAAGGCTGTGACGGATCTATCATGGCCACAAAGCACAGGCGCGAGCGGCACTCCTCCGCATACTCCAGGATCATACAGTACGTCACGGTGTAGGACTCGGCCACCTGAACCCGCGCGCAGATTTGTGTGTTCCATGATGGGGACAAATACATTTGCATCGTGGGCGTGGAACTCTCTCAAATGTAATAATACTGTAGTGGTATCCCATCTAAATAAACAAATAAAGTAAGTAAGTAAGAATATTTCAGTGTGTGTGTGTGTGTGTGTGTGTGTGTGTGTGTGTGTGTGTGTGTGTGTGTGTGTGTGTGTGTGTGTGTGTGTGTGTGTGTGTGCACTGTACACATACTGTAGCTATAGTATACTAAGTATATTAGCAATAAAATAAACGTAATTTATGACTTCATATTGCTGCTTCTCAGAGTGGACTTTATATGATATAGAAGCAATTGATTTAATTCATGTTCTAGTAGAGCAGGGGTGCCCAAAAGGTAGATCGCGATCTACCAGTAGATCACAAAGGCTGTGCAGGTAGATCACATGACATGCCCCTAAAGAGTATTTAATTTAAATATATTGAAGAAAAAAAAAGATAAAAAAATAAATAAAAAAAACATTTCCCCCCCTCTATTTCCCATTCCAAGTGCATTTGTCTTATACTGTACAGAATGTAACACGAACTCTACTATTCCGAAGCCCCCTCAGGTACATATTTAAACTTTTTTCAGCTATGGTATAATAATTGATTTGGTGGGTAGATCTTGCCGAGCTGGTCATTTTGAAAGTACGCACGCACGCACGCACGCACGCACGCACGCACAACCTATCTCTAAGGCCGCATGTATGCGTGACCTTATTCATGACCCACACTTCATGACCATAGATAAGAGTAGGAACGAGGATTTCTCGGTAGACAGAGAGCTTTACCTTCTGGCTTAACTCTCTTTTCGTCACAACACCCATAGATATTAACACATATAGATGCCTCACTGGCCGCTGCAGTTCATTGGAGCGACGTGTCTCCAATGAAGGCAGGAAGTCAAGCGGAAGTGCAGTGCTGGAGGCTTTTTTTTTAAGTCATGACAATACATTACAATACAAAACAAGACAAACAAACAAACAAACACAAACAACAAAGTTATTAATACAACAATACAACATCAGAGCCAGAGGGGATTACTAACAGAAAACATTAAAGAGTGAACACAAAGCAACAGTTCTCTGCAGCTTTCTTATTTAGAAGTGCTGAAGGCATTTGCTGAAGGCACGCTGTCGCTGCCCAAGTGACGTCACTCATGCGACTCCTCCATGTCCCTCGCTGTCACTCAAGTGACTATACTGGCCAATCACAGCGCGTCTTTTCCGGGACTTATGTTACGCACACAGAAGCTTGACAAGCTTCCGCCACTTGCATAGAGGGGCTTCCGCTCATTGAAGGCAAATGCTTTGCAAGGAAAATTGTGCCTTCAATTCTGGCACCCCATTCGACCGTTATCTCTGTATTGAATAGGCAAAATCATCCGTTATCAGCACCTTCGAATAGGGCCAATATGGCCATACTGGCATACTCACTGTATCAGTATGTCATTATCACCTATTGTCATTATCACTGATGTCCTGACGGAGGCGCGCCGTGTCTGGTGGCCTTGGCTCAAGGCCCTTGAGCCACGTGAGGCACCGCCGAGCGAGGCGCTAGCCGAGCGAGTCGCCGTGCCGAGCGTTGCGACGGCCACCAGACCCGACTCAACGCCGTCCGAGTTACGTCCCGATAGGCAGAGAATAGTATATATTAGTAGCCCCTAGTTTCCATGCGCTGACAATAGTTGGAAATGACACGTCCACCAGGGGGAAACCTTGACCAGGCTATGTTGAGTATGCCAGTATGGCCATATTGGCCCTATTCGAAGGTGCTGATAACAGATGATTTTGCCTATTCAATACAGAGATAACGGTCGAATCCGCTGATTCTGACACGCGCCCCAGAGCCGGAAGAGGCGTCTATGTTTATTTGTCTATGCTGGAACCGCTTCAAGGACGTCCCCTGTGGGTCTCCGGACCGCACTTTGAGAACCACCGTGTAGAAATAGTAAAGCAACTCCTGACATTTTCAGCCCAAACAGGAAGCCAGAAGTAGAAGACACCCTGTGGCCGGAAGTGTAAAAGGTCTATATACCAGCCAATGGGTTCGTCCTTGTCGTTGGTTGTGACACCATTCTCTCTCTCTCTCTCTCTCTCTCTCTCTCTTCCCCTGCACAGACATAATGGTAGAAGAGCTGACGTGTGTCTGAAATCAACATATCCAGCAGGAGGGCAGCAATTAAAATCAAGAGGAGGAGGTGTAATGATGGGCTTATATATCATGTGTGGCCAGGAGCGGAAACTAGCTAAATGAGAGCTCAATCTCTCTCTCTCTCTCTCTCTCTCTCTCTCTCTCTCTGCTGGTTGATCAGCAGGTGTTTTCAGGGAACAATCAGGAGAGCGTTTGTGCAGCGCAGCAGCACCACACCACACCACAGAGGAGCTCACAACCATCCAGACACTTCCTCATGACTCACTGACTCACCTCCATAACAACCCTCACTATTCATTCAAGCCTCTGCTGCCTGCTGCCCATGCACACAACACTGGGTGGCCCGGGAGCCTCGGGACTGAGCTTGTAGATCTGCTATTTTGGCCCAGCTTGGGTCCCGGTCAGACATTGTGTTTTTGTGTCTCGAGCTAAAAGGGTTGGGAAGCGTTGATGTAACTCACAGAGTTAAAGTCTAACAGCCCATAGGTCTTAATTTAACTAAGAGTTAATTTAGCTTGGAGAGCACATTTAATTCAGCAAGTTAAATTACTGCATAGAGAATGGCTTGAACACCCACTCACACATACCCCCCCCCCCCCCCCTCTCTCTCTCCCTCTCTCTCTCTCTCTCTCTCTCTCTCTCTCTCTCTATCTCACTCTACAAGATCATGTGGATGCATAGAATGCACCTGCTCTCACTCTCAGTTTCAAACACACACACACACACACACACACACACACACACACACACACACACACACACACACACACACACACACACACACACACACACACACACACACACACACACACACACACACACACACACACACACACACACTTACTTTTGTTCTCCAAATCTTTGCTAAGGCATACACACTGCACAGCATCACCTCTTTCCTCTCAAAGGTCACACACCGAACATGACTCACATGCTCTCTCACACTGAACAATAATGGTTCTACAGTACATAGCATTCAATGTGGTTCTGGCCCGGAATCATATGGGGAACCTCTTGTGGTGCTATAGAGCACCTTTGTGGGCGGCATGCCCACAAAGGTGCTCTATAGTATAGAGCACCTTTGTGGGCGGCATGCCCACAAAGGTGCCCACATAGATATGCATCACGATACGGAGGCTACGAATCTACGATACGATAGATGTATTGATTATACGTTGATTTCAAATAATGACCATTAGGGCTGGGTGTTGCCAACATCACAATCGATCGAGTCCTAGACCACAATGTTTTGACAAATATATTGTCAGAAATTTTAAAGTTTACAAATCAATTTGAAAGACATTTAAACAAAAATGTAAACAAAAAATATATATATTTTTGAAGGATAAATGCAAAAGATTTGATCATATTTAGGTGTCATGCCACCTCATGGCCCTTCCCTCATGGGATTATATGACACCTTTTCATACCGTTACAATTATTCAGATACCGGTATACACTTCTTGTTACACATTATTGATCGCCTACACCCCACAACAGGGGTATTCAACTGGCGGCCCGGGTCTCCCCCTTGTAGCCCCTGACATATTTTTTTTTAGGGCTAATGAAAGTTATGGTGTGTACGATATGATGTCAGTGTGAGATTATCATAATGACAGTAATCCTAAATCATATTCCAGCATATTCAAGGGCTTTTGGAGAGAAATGAGACTCATGTCACTTTAGACTGCACTGCAGAGGGTGTGTGTGTGTGTGTGTGTGTGTGTGTGTGTGTGTGTGTGTGTGTGTGTGTGTGTGTGTGTGTGTGTGTGTGTGTGTGTGTGTGTGTGTGTGTGTGTGTGTGTGTGATTAAGGCTCTGTTCCATTCTGGTCAAGCAGAGATAAGAGTGCTGACTGGCTGCTATATTTGATTGTGATATTGTCATTGTGATTGGTCCTCACTAATGCGCATACTAAGATGTTACTATACTTCATCAACTTAAAGACACAGTTGGGCTACGTGGGACAGTCCTAAGCTGGCTATACGCACCTACATCTGAGAGACAATTCTGTGTTTGCCTGGGGGATAGTGTGTCTGGCAAACATCCCTTTGGTGTCGCTCAAGGGAGTAATTTCTCCCCTACAGCTCTCTCTATATATGCTCCCCTTGGGAGACATCATCAGGAAACACAACGTCAATTTCCACTCATATGCAGATGATACACAATTCTACATATCCATAGAACCACACAACACAGATGCAGTAACCCCCACTCAACTCCTGCCTCACTGATATAACTGACTGGAAGACCTACTAATATCAAACAAAAACAAAACAGAGGTGCTACAGGTAGGCTCAAAGACAAGAAGGGATGAACTGCTGAACTCATCACCAGGACGACAACCCACCTCATCCCCTAACCTAACCATAAGCGCAAGCACGGGAGCAGATGTCGGAATTACATGCGGTCCCCCGGGGACATCTAGCTGAAGTAACCAGCCCATGCATCGGAGTCATACTTGACTCAGATCTCGACATCACAATCTAAACTGCATTGTGCATTCATTGTCAATGGCATTTTAATGTTTGTGTATAGGACAAAGTTTGTGCACACACACACACACCAAAAGCTGGACATGTGAGGGGCGTTCTTATCATCATACCTCATACCTCAAGTCCTCAAGCCCAATCCGGCTAATCACTTTTCTGTCCTCACGTTTTATCCTCAATATACATTCCTCAGCCAAATCAAATCATCGCTATGGGGTGCTCAGCCAATCAAATCATCGCTATGGGGTGCTCAGCCAATCAAATCATCGCTATGGGGTACACACAAACACACAAAGCTGGGCATTTGATTTCTATCCTGCCTGTGGCGCACTTTGAACTGCAACTCTGTATGAAAGGTGCTAAACAAATAAAGTTCATTATTGCCTATAGCAATCTGCAATCACACTAATAATACAAAAAAATCACACCCGTGTGAAGTGAGGGGCGCTCTTATCATCGTACATCATCATGACGTAACATGTCGATTTGCTCAGACACATATGACGTACATTGTCCATTCATTGTCAATTGTCTTTGTGTAGGACATAAATCACACCCGTGTGAAGTGAGGGGCGCTCTTATCATCTTACAACATAATGTTTGTTTACGCAACGGGTGCTAATGTTTGTTTTAGTCCTCAACACAAACATTACATTTCTCTTTATTGTCTTAAACAAGCATCGTTGAAAAACAAACATTAAAGCTGTATATAGGACGGGCTAGCGCCCCTCAAAAATAGCCGATTTGCTCGTTAACTGCTGTACTTTGCACACATTTGACAGAGCAACATGCACTTGTAACTGAGTAATATTTGACCAGGAGTATCTATACTTTGACTCAAGTGCTGCGCTAGAGTACTTTCTCCACCACAGGGCAGGACACAGCGTGCGTTTTCTCTCCTATAACAGAGGTGATATAGAAAAAGGAGAGGGAAAAAAGGAAAAAGTCCAAGCCCTCCAGAGGCTCGTGGGGCCAAAGGCACAGAAGTAGCAGGTATAAAATTAGCAGGGGAGGCAGAGGAGAGGAGAGGAGAGGAGAGGAGAGGAGGAGAGGGGAGGAGAGGGGAGGGGAGGGGAGAGGAGAGGAGAGGAGAGGAGAGGAGAGGAGAGGAGAGGAGAGGAGAGGAGAGGAGAGGAGAGGAGAGGAGAGGAGAGGAGAGGAGAGGAGCTGCTATAATAGGCACAGCAAAATACGAACCCTGACCCCTCCCTCCTTCTATAGATAACAGCAGTGACCTTGGGCAGGTGAATGAGGAGATTGATGACGTCCACTTTGCTTAATGAGCTCATGAAACCAACCCCCCCCCCCCCCCCCCCCCTCTCTCTCTCTCCCCCTCCCATCCTCCATTAGGAGGCACATAGTCCCTTGCTTCAGGTAGAAATTCAAACATCATTGGTCTCACCGTCGGCTCCACGGACCACCAAGGGTCAAAATGGACCCTTATGGGTCTTTAACACTTGAGAGCAGGAGGGGCGAGATCATTTTGCGACCAACGACCTAAGTCGCGACGTGACCTATGCGTTATAGGTCGAGACCTAAAGCTTTACGCGACCTATAACGCATACGTTGTGACCTATAACGCATACGTTGCAACCTATAACGCATACGTTGTGACCTATAACGCATACGTTGTGATCTATAACGCATACGTTGCAACCTATAACGCATACGTTGTGACCTATAACACATACGTTGTGACCTATAACGCATACGTTGTGACCTATAACGCATACGTTGCGACCTATAACGCATACGTTGTGACCTATAACGCATACGTTGTGACCTATAACACATACGTTGTGACCTATAACGCATACGTTGCAACCTATAACGCATACGTTGCGACCTATAGCGCATACGTTGTGACCTATAACGCATACGTTGCGACCTATAACGCATACGTTGTGACCTATAACTCATACGTTGCAACCTATAACGCATACGTTGTGACCTATAACACATACGTTGTGACCTATAACACATACGTTGTGACCTATAACGCATACGTCGCGACCTATAACTCATACGTTGCAACCTATAACTCATACGTCACAACCTATAACACATACGTCGCGACCTATAACACATACGTCGCGACCTATAACGCATACGTTGCGACCTATAAGTCATACGTCGCAACCTATAACGCATACGTTGCAACCTATAACGCATACGTTGCAACCTATAACGCATACGTTGCGACCTATAACTCATACGTTGCAACCTATAACTCATACGTCACAACCTATAGCGCATACGTCGTGACCTATAACTCATACGTCGCGACCTATAACGCATACGTTGCGACCTATAACGCATACGTTGCAACCTATAACGCATACGTCGCGACCTATAACTCATACGTCGCGACCTATAACTCATACGTCGTGACCTATAACTCATACCTCGCAACCTATAACGCATACGTCATGACCTATAACTCATCCGTCGCAACCTATAACGCATACGTTGCGACCTATAACGCATACGTTGCGACCTATAACGCATACGTTGTGACCTATAACGCATACGTTGTGACCTATAACACATACGTTGTGACCTATAACGCATACGTTGCAACCTATAACGCATACGTTGCGACCTATAGCGCATACGTTGTGACCTATAACGCATACGTTGCGACCTATAACGCATACGTTGTGACCTATAACTCATACGTTGCAACCTATAACGCATACGTTGTGACCTATAACACATACGTTGTGACCTATAACACATACGTTGTGACCTATAACGCATACGTCGCGACCTATAACTCATACGTTGCAACCTATAACTCATACGTCACAACCTATAACACATACGTCGCGACCTATAACACATACGTCGCGACCTATAACGCATACGTTGCGACCTATAAGTCATACGTCGCAACCTATAACGCATACGTTGCAACCTATAACGCATACGTTGCAACCTATAACGCATACGTTGCGACCTATAACTCATACGTTGCAACCTATAACTCATACGTCACAACCTATAGCGCATACGTCGTGACCTATAACTCATACGTCGCGACCTATAACGCATACGTTGCGACCTATAACGCATACGTTGCAACCTATAACGCATACGTCGCGACCTATAACTCATACGTCGCGACCTATAACTCATACGTCGTGACCTATAACTCATACCTCGCAACCTATAACGCATACGTCATGACCTATAACTCATCCGTCGCAACCTATAACGCATACGTTGCGACCTATAACGCATACGTTGCGACCTATAACACATACGTCGCGACCTATAACGCATACGTTGCGACCTATAAGTCATACGTCGCAACCTATAACGCATACGTTGCGACCTATAACGCATACGTTGCAACCTATAACGCATACGTCGCGACCTATAACGCATACGTTGCAACCTATAACGCATACGTCGCGACCTATAGCTATGCGTTGGGTCTTAGGTCGTTGGTCGCAAAATGATCTCGCTATCTCTCCTTGAGAGAGTGCAAATAGAACCACATTGACCCTTACGGGTCAGTAACCATGGAGTGTTCAATAGAACCACATTGACCCTTACGGGTCAGTAACCATGGAGTGTTCAATAGAACCACATTGACCCTTACGGGTCAGTAACCATGGAGTGTTCAATAGAACCACATTGACCCTTATGGGTCAGTAACCATGGAGTGTTCAATAGAACCACATTGACCCTTACGGGTCAGTAACCATGGAGTGTTCAATAGAACCACATTGACCCTTACGGGTCAGTAACCATGGAGTGTTCAAATAGAACCACATTGACCCTTATGGGTCAGTAACCATGGAGTGTTCAAATGGACCACATTGACCCTTATGGGTCAGTAACCATGGAGTGTGTCCTTATGGGTCAGTAACCATGGAGTGTTCAAATGGGAAGCAAAGGGTGTGTCCGTGGGGCGTGACCTAATGCATATCAAACTGGGGACGCTTGAAATTAAAAAGGTTGAGAATTATTTCACTAAACTACAGTATGCTGGAACACCAATCTAGAACACTGTAAAATCCTGTAAAGACTCTTCTCTCTTCTGGCCCCAAAACTGCACTTCCCGTTGCAATCAGAACTGCAGCATCACTCCCGATCTTCCGCCGTAGTCTGAAAACCCACCTTTTCAGACTCCATCATGGCCCATAGCACTTACCCTACCCCCCTTAGACAGCACTTCTTAGACTTATATAGCATTTGAAACAGACTTATAGCATGTCATGTAGACAGCACAATAAGTGCATTGTATGTAGTCATAGCACTTCATAGTATATATGTACAGCATAGTATAGCATATATGTGTAGTTTATATGTATAGTGTCATTATATAGATATGTTCTAGTTATAGTTTATATGTATAGTGTCATTATATAGATATGTTCTAGTCACGTTCTTAGCTTACGCATGTTTCGCGATAAATGCATTTTTACATATGTGATGTATTCCCATGCTTTTTGTTCTTGCTTATTGTAAGTCGCTCTGGATTAAGAGCGTCTGCGAAATGCCTAAATTGTAAATTGTAAATTGTAAAGATGTAACTCAGAGAGTGTACAAATGGACCCTTAACAGGTCCATGTATGTAGTACCATGTACAAAAACAATGGCTTCGATTCCAGCATTCTAACATTCCAGGAAGAGAAATGCCGCAGTTTCTATTAGCTTGGAATCCCCATGGATGATGTCACTGGCAGCCAGGTTTCTGAAGACGCAGAGTGAGGAGACACAGTATACTGTTCCATCGTATAATGAGCATTTAGTGGGGATCAATTATAGTGCAGAATATAAGGTTGAAAATGGGTGAAGTGCTCCTTTAATAACTGTTGCAGTAGTGATGCTAGTTTGTTTACCCCCCCAGAACAAGAACACAATGCTTTGAAGGTCCATTACCAACACCACAGAACGTGAAAAGCCTGATAGCCGCCTATACATGGCATGCCATTTGGGCCAGACTTAGCTATTTTAGAAAACGTTACAAAACAATAAATACATTTGTGAACCATTTTCACCTATAATAACATGAGTAAAATACACTAGGTTGAAGTGGTTAGCTCCCCCCCCCCCCCCCCCCACCCCCCTATTCCCCCTCCCCCTCCCTGCCTGGCCACCACACATCAATTACGACTGGATTGAACATGAAATTTCCTTCCATCTATACCTCTAAAAATAGAAGCAGCATGATGGGTCGTTAAAGATAGGTTGGTGTGTGTGTGTGTGTGTGTGTGTGTGTGTGTGTGTGTGTGTGTGTGTGTGTGTGTGTGTGTGTGTGTGTGTGTGTGTGTGGGGGTGTACTGTGCATGCAATGTAAAGGGTGCAAGGACTGTAGTACTACTACTACTACTACAAGAAACTGTACCTATTACCTACTGTATAATGCAGCGTCTGAGGAGAGCTTTTCAAAATGATTGCCTAATGTTCCTTATTGTTAACATCCTCAAATTACACAAATGCTCACACAAGTACATATTTTTACAAGTATATAAAGTGTGTGTATATATGTCGTGCACACGCACACGCGCACAGACACACACGCGTGCGCGCGCACACACACACACACACACACACACACACACACACACACACACACACACACACACACACACACACACACGAAACTCAACAACAAGTGCCTCAGGATACAGATCACGGGTATACAGGAAGCATCGCCTACTCCACACATGGCGACTGCCAATAATCACAGACACTGAACAGAATATTGCCAATGCCTTAGCTCTTGGCTTGGGCATTCCTGCACTCTGCAGGCCTCTCACAACTGATTCATGGACATTACAGAGGCTTCCAAATATGAACACAAGCAGTTTACATTTGTAACCAAGCTGGAAAATAGCATCCTTAAGACGTTAGTACTTGGTACCTTGGTAAGGAATGCCTCTTCCAGACTGTGGTCAAATGAGTACCACAGACGAAAAAAACGGTCTAAGTCCAAATTTCATTCTGACCCCTCCACTCCCCAGGCCTTGTTGTCCTGACCCCTTATCTATCATTTATACATTATGGATAAATAGTGTGGACTTAGACTGTTTTTCGTCTGTGGCATTCAAATGTACATTACACTTCCAAACTGGTCACTTCTCTACTGTCCAAATCAACAACAACATCTGGTGTATTAGCTGTGACATTTGAAAAGGCATCATTTTCATTATTGTGCATCAACATGGAGGTTGAAACACATGAGTGCTCATACATTTTGGTAGATGATGAAACATACTGTATGAACGTATGTCCTTAGGTAATAGGTCAACAATGCTGTCGTACCTAGCAATGTACATTCCCTTATATACATAGCAGCCATTAAGCATATGTGACAGTTACATAGCATATGTGACTGGATTGTGGTCATAGTACAGACAATGAGGAGTACCACAGAGAAAGATTAAGTCTGGTTGGAAAGACCTGTAATATGGCTTTGACTGTACAGGTGACTATATCCTCATCAACTGCATAACTTTTGAATATTGTATGAGAGACATAATGTGACGTATGTGATCTGCATTCTGCATCGAGAAGGGAAGGAAGCTTTCCTTGTAGTTTTAAACCCAGTCCAGTGTTGTTGTTGTTTTTGCTGTTGCAACATTACAAGGTACATCCGTGCATTGACTGGTGATATATCAGGGGGTATACTAAGGGGGTCCCTACGTCCCGGGACTATAAAATATCTATTTGGAACTTAAATTAATCTCAGCCGGGCGGTTTCTGGACTAGAGGAGTTTTTTCCACCGAAATTGTGCATATCGTGCGCACCTATACGGGCAGCATGAGATTAGCCGCGCTGCATAAATGTTGCAGCGACACCGGCAACACTTCAGCCACAAACTATTACTGCAGAGAGAAACCCGTAAAACAGGCGCAGCAGTCTGTACCCTCATGTAGCAGTCAGAAAGATGCTGCGTTATTTGAAGAGGGGAAAAAAATAGGGAGAAGAACCATATGTAAGGAAACTCTCACAAAGTAATACTGTACATGAAACAGTGGCACGCAACAGCCTGTGGACGGTGGATGGAACAACGTGGTGGATGCATCCTGCTGTTGGTAAGATATTAAGATCCATAAAAAGATATCACACACCTAACTAACACCGCAATGTCAACTTCGACCCGCAAGTGAGAAGCTCACAGTGGGCAAGTTGATGCTGTGCATTGATCAGCCCTATATGTGTCAGTGAAAAACTAAGATTAAACCAGACACCCAAATCACCTCGATAAATCTGTGGAGTTTTCAGTGCCACACACGCAGACGTGTGCATCCGAAAACCTTTACCTACTAATTACCTAAATATTCTGTATTGTGATTGTGCTTTTATTGAAATATTAACTTAGAAAACATGGATTTATTTTTTAATTCAGATTTTCATTACTTGAAACTGGCGACCCCTCCAAGATTCTAAGAAGACATTTACTTCAAGGATTAATGCATTTATCAAGGACTATTATGATACCTTGATACCTATTCCTTTGTTGTGTTTTCTGCCCTCACAAGTGCGAATGGTTAGAATTACATCAAAATCGTCAAAAATAAATAAACATATAAATCGGGACTGTATAGATTCACTTTGGGACGGTTCAAATTGTATTTTGGGACGGTTCAAATTGTATTTTGGGGCGGTTCAAATTGTATTTTGGGGCGGTTCAAATTGTATTTTGGGGCGGTTCAAATTGTATTTTGGGGCGGTTCAAATTGTATTTTGGGGCGGTTCCGGGACGTTGGTGAAAAAGGTTAGTCTGGAGCCCTGCATATACAGTATGATGTTCTACTACGTCAATAGCCTTCCTGAGATCAAACAGTTGGTTCTCAGAAACGGCTACAGTGTCCAAGTCAGGTCGAACCCAGTGCAGGGATACTCCAGTTTTCACACAGAGAGGTCACTGAGGTCAGGCCAATCTGACGACACCCCAAACCCAGTAGAACCCCAGGAAACTAGGCTCGTCCTCTCTTGCCAAGTTCCTAGAAACTCTAGAAACTTCCCTGACTGTCTTGTCATCATTGTTTAGCATGTGTATCAAGTGAGCCAGCCTTGTGGCGTTATACAGTATCCACTCCACGTTTGGGACACCAAACCCCACCCTCCTGTTTGGACTGGAAAAGGATGTCTCTGGTCTGGTGGTGTGGGTGTTAAGTCCCAAACACTTTCCAAAGTAAACTATTTTGTCATTGAGTTCACTAAGTGATTTGCATGCATTGATTGATTGATTGATTGATTGATTGATTGAAGAATGTATTAACAGTTTGCAGCATTACAGTACATTTCAAGCACAACTCAATACAAAAACTGTTAACTGTGAGTGGACGACGCCATAAAAGCATTACACTTGTTTACAATAGGGCCCACCGTTTTCAATTCATCAAAACATTTAAAGGCGTACAAATATATACTTCTATATAGCCAAAAACAGGAAATCATAGAGGCAAAAAGGGAAAAAACATAGGGTGAGGGGAAAAAGGGGGTGGGTGGGGGGGGGATTCAGATATTACGGGGGCCAGTTTCGAGTTGCAGCCGTCCGTAGGTGCCCTTTGAGAGTGGTTTTGAAGGAGTCAAGGGATTTGCATGTCTTAATGACTGTTGGTAGGGCGTTCCACATTTTGGACATTGCTAGGTGAACGTTGGAGAAAAGGTTGTGAATTCTAGACAGGGCAACCTGCCTAATAGCCTAATATCCAACTTCATCAGCAGTGGCAGTGGTGAAGCAGCGATGAGGTTCAGCCTAGCTGTAAACTCAGTTGTGATGTAGTCAACCTGTTCTGTCCACACACACACACACACACACACACACACACACACACACACACACACACACACACACACACACACACACACACACACACACACACACACACACACACAGGCCTTCAAGCATCCCTGAGTGCTACGTACCCTTGAGCTATTCAAACATCACGTCATTCGTTGATGATAAGATAAAAGGTCGTCATGGAAACAAGAGATTTTTCAGACATGGCCACCATAAGTGGAAAATGAGAGTGTGGTGGGGGGGTGGGGGGGGGGGGGTGAGAGAGCATGTGAGAGTGTGTGTGTGTGTGTGTGAGAGAGAGAGAGAGAGAGAGAGAGAGAGAGGGGTGGGTGGGTGGGTGACAGCAGGATCCTAAAAGTGTGATGGGTGACCAAAATGTGAGAATGGCTGAGGCAGCCCACACACACACACAATCTGGGTTACCCCACATCCAGATAGAGACACCAACCCAGCCGCGCTATAGGAGGAAGACAGAGTCGAGAGAGGATGCTGCTGGCTGCATGCTTTCTGTTTTTAACTTTCTCTGCAGAGAGGGAGAGGACTTGCTGTCCTCTTTCTTTCTGCCGTCACTATGCCGTATTATGTTGTTTTTATAAAATAAAATAATATATTTTCTTTATATACTGTAGATATGAAAAGCCATCTGTGTCATTTACATTTTTTGAGTTGGCTGTTCAAAACTGCATCCTCATCTTCATCTTCATTGCTGCATCTTCTATTTTTTTATACACGTTATTCCAAACAATTCCTTTCCCCTCCATCAGGCGCCCCGCTGGCCAGGGGGAGGCAGTTTAGAGAGTGACCTATACTGCATGTGTTTTGTGAAGGTATGTACCTACCCTAGGGGACACGGGGAGAACATGCAAACTCCACACAGAAGGGACCTTTCGCCAACCCCGCCTAGGGTATGGGCACTGATGACGCGGAGGAGAGAACACGTCCCCAGCGCCCACAGCGTCCCCAGCGGGAATCGAACCCAGGACCTTCTAGCTGTGAGGCGACAGCGCTACCGACTGCGCCACCGTGTCTGCATCTTCTATTTTTTTACATTTAGGAAAAACGTTGAAAGTATGACAACTACTGATTTAGAAGGCATTTGTAGAATCTACCTCAGGTCTTAATGGGTTAAATATATATCCATTTTTTAAATGTTTTACTCTGTTTTGTTTTGTTTTTGAGTGGTGCAACCACTCCAAGGAACAGCAATGTCCGTGTCCGTGTGACACCTATGTGACTCGTGTTAACCTATGTTTGTGTGTGACTCATGTGTGACTCATGAGTACCAGTAGGGGCGCTGTCGTGCCAGAAACAGAGAGAGAGAAATAGTGCTGCACTGTTGCCTGCTAATGAGAGCGAGAGAGAGGGGGGGGGGGGGGGGGGGAGTTGCACCACTCAGTTCACACGGGTGTGACTTTTACTTGTAAATACAGCCTTCTGGAGTCTCTTACCTGGTGCGGTGCAGTTCTTCTCCTCCCTTCCATCCTCCTCCTCCATGCTACTGTTGTCCGCCTCCTGCAGGAGCCTCCTTCCTCCCCAGCTCTGCCCGCCCAGCGCCGACTGACCCGAGGTGTCATAACCTAGGAGGAAACACGCTTTATGTTTATGACGGACACACACACACACACACCGACGGACGGACCAGGAGTTAAAACATCTAATTATAAATGCACCAAGTCGTGTGAGTGGAGGGCTCCCTCTGGCCCCTCTGTGAATGTTTGGTTTAGTCAACTTGGTCAAGTGGCAACGTTGGAAAAACTGTCTGTCTTTCAGACTTCTTAACAAAGTAGACAACTATTTGTTGAAATGGGATAAGTGGGAGACGCACACTGGAGGCACTGTCTAATTGTAAACTGAGCAGACTATTATATGAACTGTATTTGAATTTCCATGAATATCCATCGCCTTATTATTTCTATTATTGTTTTTCCTCTTTCTTTCATTTTATGTATGTATGTATGTATGTATGTATGTATGTATGTATGTATGTATGTATGTATGTATGTATGTATGTATGTATGTATGTATGTATGTATGTATGTATGTATGTATGTATGTATGTATGTATGTACTGTTTTTGAGTGGTGTAAACCACTCCTACAACTGGCTTTTGTGTGCAGAAAAAAATGAGCATGGTTGCTATGTTCAAAATAATTTCTGACGTAATTAAATCACACCCGGGTGAACTGGATGACCGTAGCAACCATGGTCATTTTCTCTGCACAGAAAAAGCCAGTTGTGAAATCACATCCGGGTGTGATTTCATTACGTCAGATCAGAGCTGATCAGGCTACATAATACCTTACCTTATTTCATTACGTCAGACATTACGTCAGACCACAGCTGATCATGCTATATAAAACCTTACACCACTCAGTTCACACGGGTGTGATTTTTTCTGTACCCTGTGATAAAAAATATGAATCATAAAAAAATAAATGCACCAATAAGTCTCTGTACGTACATCTGTACATCTGTAATCCACGTAACTCGAGAACCGTTCGCTCCACCGACTTCAAATTCGACACACGCGTTCCACTCCAAAAAGGCCTCTGCCCGGGCTCTGGACAGGGCCCCTGCCCAGTGTCCATATATGGAGCTGGCCTGTTCTGACATAACTCTGACGTCTGCATATACTCCATATTAGGGCATGCCTGACAAAGAACTCCATATATGGGCATAAAAGGGACACAGACGGGCGCCCGCTGGTCGAGTGGTCCAGGCGCATGCCACATATAGGCTTTGGCCTGACAGCGTGTCGCGTGTTCGAGTCCCGTTCATGGCGATCTTTGATGTATGTCTCTCCCCTTCTCTCTCTCCCTCTTTCCTGTCTATCTTCGCTTCAAACTATCAATAAAGGCATAAAAGCCAAGAACAAATCTTAAAAAAAGGGACACAGACATAATATCTGGTTGGGGCATTCATTTCCAACTTGCATCATTCCAAGTAGGCCAGTGCCCAACGGGCACCGCTGTAGCGGCTCCAACAGGCACCGCTCTAGTATTCTAAATAAAGAGACAATAATGAAAAGAAAATAGTGACAATAGCTGATCTACATGCTAAACAGCACAGTCGGAAAAAAGGCCCTGGATGGCGTCTACACAAGAATGCTACGAATGGCACTTGGTGTCACATCACAAGCGAGGACCTCTGCCGGGGCCTCCCACGGGTCACCTACACTGTCAGAGAGAGGGAAGGATGAGACTGGCTGGGCTTGTCTCAGACAGGCACATTGTGATTGGTGGCAAGGAAACAGGTCTACATTGTGGGAGCCAAGCCAACACAAGGTACAGCTAGGACGGGGAAAAGAAGCGCACCACATTATGTAGACACACTTTGGCACGACAAAAATAGCCGATGCACAGTTCTGGGCTTGTGGATCAGAATCGATAGATCTTTGGGGAAAGAAATTAGAAAGCCAAGTAAATAGTGTTCAATAAGTGTTTGCATTCTCAACCTTGCATCGCCATATACAACACACAGCAGTTAGAGCGAGTTCTGCATAGGGTTGCCAACCACTTGAAAATCAATTAAGGGACACCTGGCGACGTTTCCCTTATTTCCTAGAAGAATCACACTTGTGTGAAGTGAGGACTGAGGCGCTCTTATCATTCCATGCTCAGCCAATCAAATCAATCAAACCATGGTACACACAAACACACAAAGCTGGGCATAGGAGGGGCCTCAAAAATCAGGGACGTCCAGAAAAAGATACAATTTCACTATACGTTGTGTATGTATACCGTTTTTTTGAGTGGTGCAAACCACTCCAACAACCAGCTTTGTCTGTATGTTTGTGTACCTGTGTACGTGTTTGTGTACCTGTGTACGTGTCCGTGCACAGGTGAGCATGGTTACCATGGTCACTGACATTACGTCAGACCACAGCTGATCAGGCTATATAAGACTTGCACCACTCAGTTCACACGGGTGTGATTTTTCGTGATTATTGAGGGGCGCTAGCCCCTCCTATATATGGCTTTAATGATTGTTTTTCAACCGAAAAAACGATGAGATAACGATAAGAAAACCGCCACAGACAATAAAGATAAATCTAATGTTTGTTTTGAGGACTAAAACAAACATTAGCACCCGTTGCTTAAACAAACATTATGTTGTAAGATGATAAGAGCGCCCCTCACTTCACAAGGGTGTGATTTTTTTATGTATTAACCACTTGAACCACCAGCATCCATGTTCTGGGGGGGGGGGGGCGGGGGGGGGGGACCACACACACATTGCAGATATAGCCTACAACTGTTTGAAACTTGTACGATGTGCGTCATTGATTGATTCCCAAAAATAAGTGTCCCCTTATCAGTTCTAAGGACTGATATACAGTAATGAACGGTTTCTTATTTCAAAGGGGACAGTTGGCAAGCCCTCAAATTCTGCATCCCAACATTCTGCTTTGCATCTCTCACTCTCTCACACACTCCCTGGTCTCTTGCTGGTGTGAGCACAGAAAGACGTGAGTCGTGATTAACCCATTTTGCGACTGAGGTCGATTAAAAAAAAAGGCTTCTAAATCCTATTTTTTTTCTGAAAAACCTGTTTCTATGTCAGTGGTGCTCAACCTTTTTCATGTCAAGGACCCCCAGAATTATCTGTATTGGGCCACGGACCCCCATCTCAAAATATGTAGTTCCAGGGACCCCCCCAGTAGCAAATATTTTAGTTCGCTCTGAAATATATATTCAATGATTTGCGCCACAATTTTTAATGATTTTTCAAAAATAGCAGACCTACAAGCTCATAGCTTGTAGATCTGCTATTTTTCAATAGCTAAAGTTTAATGCTTTAAAACACCAAATGGGGCGTTCCCACCAAAAATGGGTTAATGTGGCCCCTGCGCAGGCAGCGTTGAGTGCTCCACTTCCAGCGCCGCGCACAACATCAAGCTTTAGCAGAACTTCATTAAGGAGACATCATAAATAATCAACTTCAATTGATATCCCGGCACACTTGATTAAGAGTTAGCAAGAGCACAATGGGGACAACGAAAATGCATTAGCCCGACATGGTGTCGCCTCGCGTTCTGAGCACACGCAGAGTGCAACAATCCTGTTGCATTTCCTAGTAACCAGGATATTTCAGTGGGGAGGGGGGGGGGGGGGGAGAGAGAGAGAGGAGGGGGGGAGAGAGAGAGGGGGGTGGGGGTAGAAATTATATACTGATGTGATGATGCACAACAGTAATGAGTGTACATGAATATTCATGCGGACCTTCTGTCCGTGCAATGTGATAAATATGACATCTCTCTTTAGCTGATGCTGACGCAATAGCCACAGTGTGCCTCTAGTGGTGATCCAGGGGACGGGGGAGGGCGAGAGAGAGAGAGAGAGAGAGGAGAGAGACAGAGAGAGACAGAGAGACGAGAGAGAGAGGAGGAGCAGAGAGAGAGCGACGAGGAGAGAGAGAGAGAGAGTGAGAGCAGAGAGAGACGAGAGAGAGAGAGAGAGAGAGAGCAGAGAGAGAGAGAGAGGAGAGAGAGAGAGAGAGAGAGAGAGAGGACAGAGCGAGAGAGAGAGAGAGAGACAGATATGCAGAGAGTCAGAGTGTGACAGGGAGAGAGAGAATGGGACAGAGAAAGAGATTGTGCGTGTCTGTCTAAATGTTGGAGTGGCTGAGTGGAGGGATATAGTGGACTGCTTTGCGGTAACCCAGGGAAGTGAATACCCTGGGGCATTTTGGCCTGATTTCACTGCTCTGCAGCGAAAGCACCTGAGCCGTATACAGGAGCCTCTGCTTCCCTCTGCCAAGAATAGGTTCAGTTAGTTCAAGCTCAAATGAATCCCCCACTACACAGACCCACAGTAATACCTGGCTGTGCATCACTTACTATGGAAGCCCTGGTTGCACTGAAGTCTCCGTTGTATGAGGCTTAAAGTCTACTTTGAGTGTACAACTATGAAATGGTGCATTTATATATAGCACCTTTTATCCAAGGCGCTTTACATAGACATGTGCATTAGATTCACCCATTCACACACACAATTCATTACGCTGATGTCGGAGGAAACCATGCAAGGCACCAACCTGCTCATCTGTGAGCAATTAGGGGTTTAGAGTCTTGCTCAAGGACACTTCGACACTAACTCTGGGGGAGCCCACAGGGATCAAAACTGGGAACCTTCCGGTTCCCAAGCAGCCACTCTACCCCTGAGCCACTGCCGCCCCAATACACTAAATGTGATTTAAAAGGTACTTAAATGACTTTAGGATTTAAAAATAATAATAATAATTAAAAAACACCCGTGTGAAGTGAGGGGCGCTCTTATCATTGTACATACACATCACTCATCTCATTCCGGCCAATCACAATTTGCGTCCTCACCTTTGTCATCAATGTTTGTGTTACACATATGTGTGTTTACACGAACAACAACAAAATTGTCCATTCATTGTCAATGGCATTTTAATGTTTGTGCAGGACAAAGCACACACACCAAAAGCTGGACATAGGAGAGGCTAGCGCCCCTCAAAAATAAATAAATACATAAATAAATACAATTAATTTGCCTAAAGTAAAAAAACAAAAACGAGCTCATACCCAGAATAAAGAAGACATGGCCAGGCAACAGTACAGCCTAATCCAGTGGACCACAATCCACAATTATAATAAGCCTAATTAAATGATTCTACATTTTTCGAAAATAGCCAGATTATGAAATTGGGATAACGTGGTTATAGCCTACTAATGTTGATGCCTGGCTAACTATATAACTAGTTTTGTTGGGGACCGCCTGGAACCCACTCAATGACCCGGATACTTGGAGGCTTGCCTCCACTTTTGAGAACCACTGGCCTTAAACCAACGGGAGTCAAAACAAGGAGAATCGTTACAAAGCAGCGCTAAAACAACCTGCTGGGTAAAGCTGACTATATTCATCCTTTGGCATTCTTTCTCCCTACAGTGATTGATTGATTGATTGATTGAAGAATTTATTAACAGTTTGCAGAATTACAGTACATTTCAAGCACAAACTCAATACAAAGGCTGTTAACTGTGAGTGGACGACCCAATTAAGCATTACACTTGTTTCCAATAGGGTCCACCATGTTCAAATCATCAAAACATTTAGAGACGTACAAATAGACACTTCTATAGACAGAACAGGAATTCATCATAAAGGAGGTAAAAAGGGAAAAGAAATATATACAGTGAGGGGAAATAACTAAATCCTTTGGTATTCTTTCTCCGGCTAACTAAATCCTCCTCACCTGAATGTTCCGCTAGGTAGGAAAAGCCCTTCACCAGCAGCAGTAAGCCTCCGAACAAACATATCTGGATCAAAACCAACTCTTTTCGCTTTTTCCGTCTAGCTTTGATCTTCTTCTGGCTCAGCATCACTTGTGTCGGCTGATTCCGGAGTCGGATACTGGGTCCAGACATCATCCTCTGTGTCGCCTCATCCACATCCATGCAGCACGCGGTCCAAAATGAGCAACCTCCTCTTCTTCAGGGAGATCGGGCTCTTTCTCCGTCCCGAAACCGATTTAAAAAAAAATCAAAAAAAGTAGTAAGGGAACGGGGTTGTAAAAGTTACAAACCGGCACCGCTGGAATGTTACGAGTGGCGAGATGTTGGCTGGCGCTGGCTGGACGGATTGTTTTCGTTGCTGGTGCCAACCAAAGACTGTCTCCTTATGTCATGTTTTTTTTTATTTTTAATACAAAATAAAAAGATGATGTTTTGTTGCAATAGTTAGGTGGAGAGCGGCTACTGCTCCATGGATGCGTCAGACAGACTCTGAGACTCAGTTCAGTGTCAGCTCATGCGCTACACGAGTTTGGGGAGAGAGAGAGAGAGAGAGAGAGAGAGAGGGATTCGAGGGAATCATATTCATAACTGAAAGCTGTCTGATGTTAAAATATTACTGTTACAGCTCAGCGAAAGAGATGCACGCCCTTCTTTCACTTCCCTCTTCTTCTTGGAAACACTTTGGTGAAACAGCCGCCCTTGATTTCTGCCTGTCATGGCGATTTTTGTTGAAAAGTTCTAATCTAGATTGACTGATGGTGCCAAACTGACTACTAATCATTTCTACTAGTGTTTCTGTTCAGTAACAGCCAGGGGTCTCCCCGTGTCCAGATAATAGTTTCTGTTCAGTAACATAACAGCCAGGGGTCTCCCCGTGTCCAGATAATAGTTCCTGTTCAGTAACATAACAGCCAGGGGTCTCCCTGTGTCCAGATAATAGTTCCTGTTCAGTAACATAACAGCCAGGGGTCTCCCCGTGTCCAGATAATAGTTTCTGTTCAGTAACATAACAGCCAAGGGTCTCCCCGTGTCCAGATAATAGTTTCTGTTCAGTAACATAACAGCCAGGGGTCTCCCCGTGTCCAGATAATAGTTTCTGTTCAGTAACATAACAACCAGGGGTCTCCCCGTGTCCAGATAATAGTTTCTGTTCAGTAACATAACAGCCAGGGGTCTCCCCGTGTCCAGATAATAGTTCCTGTTCAGTAACAGCCAGGGGTCTCCCCGTGTCCAGATAATAGTTTCTGTTCAGTAACAGCCAGGGGTCTCCCTGTGTCCAGATAATAGTTTCTGTTCAGTAACAGCCAGGGGTCTCCCCGTGTCCAGATAATAGTTTCTGTTCAGTAACATAACAGCCAGGGGTCTCCCCGTGTCCAGATAATAGTTCCTGTTCAGTAACATAACAGCCAGGGGTCTCCCCGTGTCCAGATAATAGTTTCTGTTCAGTAACAGCCAGGGGTCTCCCCGTGTCCAGATAATAGTTTCTGTTCAGTAACAGCCAGGGGTCTCCCCGTGTCCAGATAATAGTTTCTGTTCAGTAACATAACAGCCAGGGGTCTCCCCGTGTCCAGATAATAGTTCCTGTTCAGTAACATAACAGCCAGGGGTCTCCCCGTGTCCAGATAATAGTTTCTGTTCAGTAACATAACAGCCAGGGGTCTCCCTGTGTCCAGATAATAGTTTCTGTTCAGTAACATAACAGCCAGGGGTCTCCCCGTGTCGCCAGATAATAGCCCATGCATTTTCAGGTGGGACACCAATTTCATCCAATCAGAGAACCCATTTGTCAGCTTCGGTTCTGCAAAGTTTTTTCTTCTTTGTTTCAACACTTCCTATTTCACTTATCCTGTGTTCATTCCCTCCTGATTGGATGAAATTGGTATCCCCTGAAACTGTATTTTCGGTTTGGAGACCCCTACTGAACAAATATAGCAAAGATCACTACTGCATTTTATGATCTGCTGAATGACAATAAAGATATCTATTGGAATATAGCTTTTTCAAGCAAATGTTATTGCTTTACAGCAATATTAATATAACCAAATGCTGAATAAAATGTATGGGGCATAGCCTTCTGAGTCTATGACAATTCACCAAGGTAAACACCTGAAATAGAAGTGATATGCAAATTCCTAAAGAGAAAAAAAAAGTTTGGCAATCATCCCATCCTATGAGTAAAAGTTTTCTTCTGACATCCATGATATCTTGGTTATCTTTTCTAATGTCACTCACAATGCTATCTGCATAGATTCTACTGTATGTTTCTCTGGTCCTTCATAGTTTAAGGCTACAGATTTAGATCCTTGCTTGTTACCGTGTTTTGTATTCTGACATTAATCCAGTAACCTAAATACATTTTCCAGTACACATTCTCCAATCCCTGAGTTGCTGTGCACCATATTCAAGTGAAACAGTGCTTTGCAGATAATGGGTAATACTTTATTTGCAACCAAGTGCGTTTCTTGATTGTCAAGCTTGAGGTTTTCACATAAATAGCTCTGGAAACTTTCCAGCAAGAATGGAAAAAGTGGTCAGGGCTCCAGGCAACTGATTTCATTGTGCTTTTTTAACCCTTTGAGGCATGGGCCCAATAAGCAGAAGATAAGAAAGGGAGAGTAGAGTGAGGGGAGCGTAGCCAAGCATCACATTTAGAGAGAATAACGCCCTGAACAACCTTTCAAACAAGGTTGTTGTTTCGTTTTTTCTTTTATACAACAGCCGCAACACCACCATGATGAAAGCCCACATATGGAGAGCAGAGAGTCCATGTCAATCCAGACGTGACTGGAGGTCTAAAGGCTGCCTCGAAACCTGGCCTAGCTTACAGAGGAAACTTGAACTGGCCACGGAGTTACTAAACAAGATGAATTCCCAACGTCTCCGAGGCACACAAAAGAAAAGAAAAGGCCAGGGGAAGGGAGGAAGAGGAAGGAGGGGAGGGGAGGGGGGGGGGCAACAAATTAAATCCAGTTAAATTGTTTTTCCATAGCCAGTGGGCTTGGCAAGGGACTCGTGCACACGAGATGTTAAGATACAGTTGTCGAGGACAAACCAGAAATGCCACATAGCTTCAGATGCAGCAGAATGCATGGAATTTAACCCAGTTTCTCATGTCCAACTGACAGAGGGCCTACTCCCACTTTACTGACCTTGCTTGCTTTTGGGCAGTGGTTTTCAAGCGTTTTTGTGCCAAAGGCACACGGATGGGCAAGTCAAAATCTCAAAGCACACCTGTATTCATAGCCAAAATAGCCGATCTACAAGTTCACTTAGCTTTTTTCCAAAACATTTTGAACATCATTTTAAGTTTTCACCGATAATTGTAGGCTACACCCCCCAAAATAGGTATGCCATGATGAAATTGGCTGAAATTTTTTTGAGCGGTGGCACGCCGTCTCCAACATCTAACTTTGTGTGTCCCTATGTCCCTGAAAAAGTGGCGCTGTTGAGCTTCACACTGTGCACAGGTGCATGATCGGAAGCTGAGTTTTTAGTTTAACACCAATGTGTTTTTCAGCACAAGTGTTGCTGTTGAGCTTCATAATGAGCACTGTAAAGGTGCGTTCAGACTTGGATGGTTAGAGCGGCGCGATTACATACAAAGTCAATGCAAAGACGAGAAGTTGCTCGAGTGCCGCGACCTGGCGCAGCACAAACGGGACGAACCGAGGCGAATATTTAAATTCAAGTCTGAACGCACAGTACAGTACTCGTACAGTAGAGTATGAGTACATACAGTACTTGTACAGTACGCATACATACTTGTTACAGTGCAGTAGTACAGTGCAAGTAGTACAGTACGAGTAGTACAGGAGTTCAGTCCAGTAACTATAACAATTACAGTATAGTTCCACCGCTCAGTTCACACAGGAGTGATTTTTATTTATTGATTGTAGGATATAGAAGTTCTCTCTCTCTCTCTCTAGGATCATGTAATAGTGTTAATGAAATACTAAGGACATCAGCTGCCCTGTAAGCTCCTTCTTTCACCTACGGATCAATTGCAACCTCCTACAGTTTTCACTTGTGCTCGGCACATCAATAATCTAAAGGCCCCATCAACGACTTTCTCTGTTCTGACAACGATAACACACCGTCATTGAAAACTCTGCCTGGCACTGGGATCACAATGCAGGCAGAGCAGAGCAGAGCAGGGCTGCTGTGCTGTTCTAGTCTGGTTTCGGAGCAACGTTATAGGCTAGCTAGCCTGCAGACATATTTGGGTCATGTCTTCTCTCGCAGAGCTCTCCTGAGCCTGGGCTTCAGCAGACCGACTTTGCTCAAGCACATCATGAAGAGGCCGCAGGTCAGCATCATAGAGGTACAGTAGGCATACGGAAAGAAGGCCAGAGAGAGAGAGAGAGAGAGAGAGAGAGAGAGAGAGAGAGAGAGAGAGAGAGAGAGAGAGAGAGACAGGAATAGAAGAGTTTGCTCAACTAAAAAGGATAGTAAAGTTGGTACCAAATAGATAGCCCAGGTGGTTTTGTTGGAAGGGAAAAAGGACGGTCTAATATAGCCATTCTTAGAGCTCCCAACGGGGCTTAAAAACAACAACAACACTTTTATCCTCACATCCTTTATAAAAATAAACATTTACATTCAGATCTGCCAAATGAGAAATTTGAGACATAATGTTAAAATAAGTACAGTATACTAACTGTCATTCTCTGTTCCGTCCAGAAAGGCAGAATGTGCCCAAACACCCTATGCCTATGGTGATGTCAATGCCCCTCCGTGTCAAAGTAATTCTGGCTCTGCTCAGTTAACTCATTTAACCCTGATGGCATCACAGTTTTGGGCCTGTCATTATAGCCAAAATCCTTTTGAATGAGATGACATGAAGCAAAACGTGTCAAACATTCAAAATGCTTTGGTCAATCTACTTTGTGTATTTTTATATTTTCATTTCAGTTATTGTTGCATATTCTGTGTATACTATACTATATAATAAAGAAACTTTGAACAAAAAAATGCACTCATACAGAGGAGAAGCTATTTGAACAATACCTTTTTTTGGTTATGTATTTTTATTTATTTCTTTACCAAAGAAGCCATCTTTAGTTGACATGCATTCATTTTAATCCAGGATAACAATGACACAAGTCATAGAAGATACCAAAGCAGAGGAATTACATAATGTGACAATATCAACATGACTCAATAAAATAAAATACAAATAATATCTGTTGATTCTCATCATCTTGTGCACGCAAACCATTTCCAATCACGACGATGAAGATCATCGCAAGTTTGTAGATAAGCTATTTTCAACAACAATTCGGAAAATGTTGTTCGTTAAGTGGTTACGTATCTGTCTGTCTTAGAGATAATGTGAAATCAGTGCTTGCCACTAACGCAATTGACCATACTCACATGCCGGCCATTTTGTTCTTAGGTCATACTTGGATCTCTCCTATGGTAGACATCAATACAGCATGGAATTGTGGACAAAATCTTATCCAACGATAACAACATATTTTAAGTCTTGGGTCTGAGGCTAAATCTCATCAAATGGTGGTCCGTGGCTCAAATGGAAAATAAATAATGGGCTTTGATATGAAAAGGGTTGGGGGTTGACTTACATGATGCAACTATAACCAATACAAGAGATAAATACAATTCAATCTAAACCATGTGGTAGGGCACCGTTCCCTGACCTGTGGTCTTAATTCCTGTGGTTCAGATAGTTTCGTCAAATCAGAGACAAGGCTTTTTTTTCCATAGAAGACGTGTATATTTGTATATCTTTAAATATTTTGATGAATTGAAAATGGAGGACCCTTATATAAACAAGCCTTAGTGCTTTTTGAGTGGTGCAACCACTCCTATAGACAGCTATGTGTGTGGCTGTGTCCCTGGGTCCCTGGCTGGCTGGCCGTTTCCGAGCACGAAAATAGCGTTATATAGCGTTTGTTCACCACCAAGTGTCACTGTTGCACAGCCTAACACACAGACACAGACACACACAGAGGCCAGGGAGGAGAGCTTGTACAGTCCAGTACAGTACGTACAGCACAAGTACAGTACAGCACCACTCACTTCAGACGGGTCTGATTTTCTGGTTTTATCCTCTTAGCAGATTTTGTATTGAGCTGTACTTTCCTTGAACTGTACCCAATATGAAAACTGTTAATACAAATTTCAATCAATCAACCTTTTACGATTCAAAGGTAACATTCATTGTCATTGTATGCTGCCTAAACGTTTCTTCTTTTGGGGGGTGTTCAAAATGGGTTTGTAAAGGAGAGACATTCATGTTAAGAACAATCAATGGAATGTGTTTTGGATTGGATCAATGGAACCAACATAGTTACTTTAAGCCTCTATAGGGCAGATAGCAATGGTGGCCAACTTTTGGTTCCATTGATCCAGAAGACCCCATTCATTTTTATCCCAAAGAGATTTCCAAAAAAATATTTATATACATTTTAAATCCTAGAATCAAGCCATCCTTTCAGATAATTTTTCTCTTCGCAGAAACAAATGTTTTATCACAGTCACTTAACCCATTGATGCCTGGTGCAACGTATACGTTGTTCTACCCTTGATGCCGGCGCGCTCTCTGTGTCTCATCAGCTATTGCTATACATGTAGCAACATAACTATTTAAAAAAAAAATCATCAGAATTTGAAGGTTTTCAGAAACCTTAGGTCAGGCCCTAGAAGGCGTTCCCAGATTCGGTCTCAGGCATCAATGGGTTAAACACTCCCAAAATATAATTTAATAACAGAGGGGACAAAAGAATAAGGTTTCGGCCTAACGGGCCTTCGTCAGGTATACCTCTTGACCGTTATGGTCATGATTCACGAGGGTTGGAATTCTCTATGGGGTCTGGATCAATGGAGCCGCCACTGCTATGCCCCGTTGCAAAATGTCTTAAAAACCAAAACGACACAAAGTGCATTGCACTGCAATGGCAAAACGAAAATCACAAAAACAGCTTTGAAACATTTTTGATAATGTCATGCCCAGAATAGTGATCCCACCAATCTTATGCATTTAATAGGGATTTAAAATGTAATTGTTATATACAGTTTATTATTATTCTGTATTTTATTTTATTCCCCCCCCCCCCCCCCCCCACACACACACACATATTTTCCTCTCCTTCCTAATTGGGCTCTGAGGCCCCCCCCTGGCGGCCACAGCCCCCACTTTGAAAACTACACTGTTATGTGGCACATCCCCTTCCTTTGCATTATTTTTCAATCTCACGCTGTAGATGTGATGTACTGTAGATGTGGTGTAGATGTGATGTACTGTAGATGTGGTGTAGATGTGATGTGGTGTAGAATGTGGTGTAGATGCTGTAGATGTGATGTAGAATGTGGTGTAGAAGTGATGTAGATGTGATGTAGTGTAGAATGTGGTGTAGATGTAGTGTAGAATGTGGTGTAGATGTAGTGTAGAATGTGGTGTAGATGTGGTGTAGATGTAGTGTAGAATGTGGTGTAGATGTAGTGTAGAATGTGGTGTAGAAGTGATGTAGATGTGATGTAGTGTAGAATGTGGTGTAGATGTAGTGTAGAATGTGGTGTAGTGTAGAATGTGGTGTAGATGTAGTGTAGAATGTGGTGTAGATGTAGAATGTGGTGTAGATGTAGTGTAGAATGTGGTGTAGAAGTGATGTAGATGTGATGTAGTGTAGAATGTGGTGTAGATGTAGTGTAGAATGTGGTGTAGATGCTGTAGATGTGATGTAGAATGTGGTGTAGATGTGGTGTAGATGTTGTGTAGAATGCTAAAGACACCGGCGAGGGAACAAGGTTCTGCGGTGAGAAGACAGCCAGAGAGGATAAATGACAGAGCCCTATATTACATTCCAAGCAGTAAAATAAAAACAGTTGTCAACAGGTGTCCAAGTTGCTGAGGTCAAGACCATCCTCAGAAAACAGGGCTCCGCGCCACATGGCCCCACATGGGTGTCTGCATGACAGAAAACAAACAAACAAAATACAAATTTCATATAGTTTCTGTTGGGCAGAAACCTTTTATCTCCTTTATTGCAACGTTTTAGTTTTACTGTAAATTAATGCCCTACTTTATTGCACAAGAGTGTCGTGAAAAAGTAGACAATCTAAAAGCTCACAATGTGTCGCATCGAGATGCGTTGTCGGCTATTGGCTTTTTTCGCTATTGTGGAAATATTTTGAAAGTTAAAGTCCATCTGTGGGGTTTTATAAACATTTAACCAATGAAAGTCTTTAACTATGGTGGCTCCATTGGAACACGGGTCCTTTTTTCCCCATTTCCTGAAAAGTAACGCAAAGATATACCGGGTCATTTTGTTGGTGTCAGGTGGAACCTTAGGAAAGCTCCAGACAGTTCAGATCTGAAACTTTAGGAACTTCAGGTCTTTTTAAAGTCTGTCATATTTTGCCTGATGAAGACCTGCGAGCCGAATGCGAACGAAAAGAAAAGTCTAGGTACCGAGGCTAGTGTGCGGATGTTTCAATGTCTGTCTGGCGCCACAAAAAATGGCACCTGCTTTTCTACCTAATGCTTTTTTATACTATGCTTTCTATAGGTGCCATTGTTGTCTCCACCAGGCCGAAGGCATGGGGAGAGAGTATGTTTTGCCCTCTGTGTGAGTGTGAGTCCGTCCGTGTGTGTCCGTCAGTCTGTGTACAGCTAATCTCCATCACCGTTAACCTGGTCGGTGCCAAATTTTGCACACACACTCCCTGGATGCCAACGATGAACCTCTGCCGATGTTTTCCAGAACGGCCTGTTATAGCGCCACCAGGAGGCCGACTTTTATGAAACACATTTTTTTATTACATTACATTACTCCTCCAGATTCTGTCCAAAGCCCCGCAAATCGTTACACAGTATCTCTATAGTCATGTGTTCAAGACGGATCTGTCCGATATTTCAGATTCCCTCCTAATTGGCTAACATTGGCTTTCAAAGTTTGCAGGATTGGCCCGTTTTGAACAAAAATCCTCAAATCATGAACGCAGCGTGCAATTTACGTGAACTCTTTCCTACTAGGCTGAGGAATATAACACACCCTTTTCACATTGGCCTGTTATAGCGCCACCAACAGGTGGATTTTTGCAAAACACATTTTTGGAACAAAATGCCTCAAATCATCCAATCCAAGGCGCAAGAAGAAATGGCACCCTTTTCACATTGGCCTATTATAGCGCCACCCGGAGGCCACAACCTGACCTGCCCTGGTGGAGACCTGTGCCCCGAGGGGCACTTTATCTAGTTTCTGCCATGTGATCTGTGTTAAACTGTTACATAATTGTAATTATTTCATTATTATGTGACGCTTGACGCATGTTGGAACCTTTTCGTACTGCTGGTACTCTCGACAGGGCTCACTCAGAAAGGTTCTATATCTTGCCTTAGGGCCGATTCATACTCCTATTTTACCGCTGTTTCGGCGCTGTAGTGCCGAAATGATTTCGGCTCGTCAGAAATGTTTCAGTAGCACCGAAGAGCCGACTTTAGGACGGTACCCCGCCCCCCCGAACCTCAAATGACGTCACATTGTAGGCTCTACAGCGCCGAACCGACGTTTATTCGGCTCTAAAATAGGAGTATGAATCGGCCCTTACCCATAAACTTATGCCATTTTTTACTATTTTCTAAAACCTTTAAAATAGTTCAAATAGTCGATCTACTGTACAAGCTCACAACGTGTCGATGTAGATCGGCTAGTTGAACCATTTAAAAAAAAAAATCAAAATAGTAAAATATGGCAAATAAGTTTAGGGGTAATGCGTGGCGCAAGATAGGGCCCCTACCTGTATAAAAATAAAAAATAAAAATGGAAAACTGTGTTCCAATGTTATTTAGTCACAAGCTCTTGTATCCTTGTATCTTTTATCGATTACTAATTTACAAAAACGACAGGCAAACTTTCAATCTGGCATCCGTGGCAGGTCATTATATAGGCGACAATTGTTGTTATGTGTGACACTTTTATATAGGGCATTACAAAAAGTTAAAATAAGGAGATAGAACATTTCTTCCTGACAGTGACAATTTTGAAGGAGTTTTACCATTACACAAGTAAGAAAAGTAAGGAGGAGGAAATAAAAACATTAAAAATGGTGACTGCTCTAGTTTCCTCCATCCAAGGATGAAACTTTGTTCTTCTCTTAGAAAGAAAAGCGAGTGCCGTGTGGTGACAGAAAGGAATGTGTGAGAAAATAAAGTAGCGGTTGCAGTTTCTAAGATCAGAACATGTTGGTGAGCTGTTCTTTTTAAAAAACCCCACTGTAGGCAGGAAGGAATGAAGAGCAGAGATAGGACTGTCACAAATATTACTCTACTCATTCAGAGAAAAGTGCACACAGCTCATGTTTAATTCATGCTAAGCAAACCTAGGGAACACCAATTCTCCCTCTAAAATATGCAGTGACAGAGCCGAGCGAGCAAGCGAGACCCTGTCCGACATCTCCCTTTAACCCATTCTGGGTGGGAACCCCTTTTGGTGTTGGCATTATGTTATGCTTTATAGCTATTGAAAAATAGCAGACCTACAAGCTCGTAGCGCGCCACCGAGTGGCGCGCTACGAGCTTGTAGGTCTGCTATTTTTTTTTTAAATCGAAGAACGACTGACATAGAAACATAGCCTTTTCGGAAAACTGTCAGGATGTAGAAGACATTCTTAGAATCTGATCTCAGGTAAAAATGGGTTAAACCCAACGTACTCCATTGACTGGTGTACCCCAGGGCTATATCCTAGGCCCAATTTCATTCCCCCTCTAGACAAATCTCTTTGGCAAAAAAAAAATAGCGGATCTAAATCTGCTGTTTTTGTCGAATGTTCACCTATTGTGACATGCCCAGAATAGGGACACCATGCAGGGCTCATGTGGTTAAATCCAAATATCTCCCACTTCTCCTCTACTAGCGCACATTTACAGAAGTGCTGCTGGCTGCGTGCACTCTGCCCCCTTAAACACAACTCTCAATATACTCCCGATTCTCATTTACCTCCCATCTCTCTTGCTATGACCCTCGGCCTCTATCGAGACAAAGTGGCCTTATGTAAGGCGGCATCAATGTCTTGGAGTGTATTTACCCAGGATGCATTTGGGATTACAGTTACAATACTCTCGCGTGCAATCTGACAAAGGCCCAAACGGGCAACTTGGTGATATACACAATGGATTATTATCAGATTAGGATTAGACATTTAGAGAACATTTAATAGTTTAGGGGGGTGGAATTACGAGTAAAACATGATTTATACATTCATTCACCGAAAAACCGCCCATCTTCGAACACGTTGTTAGCTTGTAGACCTGCCATTTTTTGGGCTCTAGGCTTACATCGTAAGAATGGCATTCAGAAAATGTTAATGTCCTCACAAGTATACTAATACAAAGGTGTGTGTGTGTGTGTGTGTGTGTGTGTGTGAGAGAGAGAGAGAGAGATATTCCACGTGGGGTGGGTGGGAAGCGTTGTGCCAACAGAGCAAGCAGCAGCCTCAGCAAGTATAGAGGGAGGTAGCTGACTCACTGTCTCTCTCCATTCCTTCATAACTGTATTTTTTTTAATACTTATAAACAATCTCTGAATGGGAAGATGAGAGACCTCAGTCCCCTCCCCAATGCGTGCATTCTGTGGACTATTGTGTAGGGAAACAAAGGGCGTGCCTCTCACAAGCACTGGGCCTGTATTACAGCAACGATATCATCAACAATAAACAGACACAGAGACACTAGCCACTTGTATACAGGGATCCTGCAACACATGGCCTAAAGAAGATGCGTCATTAATGCCGGGTTTGCCGTTTTTTGCTTTGTTTTCTTTTAAACAGAACCAAACAAAGCCGTCCTCTGTTGTGTGCTCTTTTCAAAGCATGCTAGGTTAGGGCGTTCCGGAATCAGAGGCGTATATGAACAGAATCAGCATCTAGTGTTAGCCTATACCTACACTCTGCCGTTTGCCATTGTTGTCTGAATCAGTTGTCTACTTGTCTACTTTTTTGACGATATCGTCGACAGAGATGATAACGTCTCTGTAACATGGTAACTCTGGAACGTTTCAGGGTTCAAATAAAAAAAAACAGCACAGACAGCAGATCTACAAGCTCGAGTTTTCAGATCTGCCATTTTTGATTAGGGCATTCATTTACAAAAGAACAAACAAATGTGGAGATAAAGACGTTTATGTGTGTTTGCGATTTGCGTCACCTTTCCCGTCCTTTAGGGCTCTCTCTCTGAAGATACGTCGCCATCGGCCCCACTGCTAGCGTTGGGGTCCGGTCTGGAGCGTTGGGAGACCTTCTCTCTGCTCGACTCCGAGGGGCCCTTGGAGCGCGTCTTCTCCTTCCTCTGTTGCTGCTTCTCCAGCTTGGACATCTAAAAACACACACACACACACACACACACAATTCAGGATGGGCAGACATGCAGCCACAGACAGACTGGTAGAAACACTTGTGTGTAGGGAGGGTCAAGTTCCTCCCTCCCTACACACGCATGCGCACACGCACGCGCACGCACACGCAGAAAGAGACAATTAATCCATCAACTCATTCACTTTCAAATTGCCGATCACGTCTATTGAAGTGTGGTTTTTCTCAAAGCCCACATCGCCCATTAACGTGTTTTGACGTGTGTTGTGTTGTGCGTGCTCTTTCGCTAACATACAGGTCACCATTTAACCCTCAGTCATACAGGGAAATAAGGAGATCACGTGATCATAAAATCTCATTCACCATATGCATTGACTTCTGTGTTAGTGGATTTGGAAAAATCCCTTTATCTCACCAACCCTTCTTTGGCTCTCCAATTTTGGTCAGACTTTTCTCGTGTTCCAACTAATCGCCACATGCACGCATGCAATCGTACATAACTTGTATGAAGTTATAATCCAGCAGTTGTACGAGTGAGCCACTACATGTTCTATTTCATGACCAAAATATATAGATTGCTTACAGTCAAGCTGTCATAAACACACACAGACTGTGCTCTGTTGCCTGGGACTGAACAGAAGACAGTTTTACTAGCTACATTAACATCATGTAAGTGTCTTGAGCCAGTTATGGGCGGGTTCTCCTTGGAGGGAGGGGTTCCGCACTAAGCATCAGGTGGAGTGATAAGGATCACAGGTGAAGGAGCCTAGGGAGGAATGGCATGGGCAGTTTGGGCACACAAAGGGGGAGATTATACGTTTTTTTACCGTTATTTTATATGCATTTGATGAACTATGCGGTTTCCTGTTGGTAACAATAAATGGGAAACTCACCCAACAGCAGTTGCACTGTTTGGACATTCAATGATTTACTTTATAACGTGTCAAAGACGGTTTCCCTATGCGCTGCCTAGCCGAGTTTGTTTGTTAGCCACTACACTACACTACAGTATGAGAATCTGGACAGACATTGGCAACTGGTTGGCGGAGGCATACAACCACGTTATCCTGGTGTGTCACACCAGGATAACGGCTCAACACCACGAACACGCTGAGAAGTGCCTGCAGGTATCTCTCTCTCACTCCCTCGGGCTGCATGTGCTGTCCAGAGGCAATATGCAATTACAGCTAGCCAAACTAAGCTGTAGGGATTCTGAAACTTTTTATACTTCAAGGACCAGACAGTGACTGCCTTGTGGTTAGAGTGTCCGCCCTGATACTGGGAGGTCGGGGGTTCGATCCCTGGCCAGGTCATACCAAAGACTGTAAAAATGGGACCCAATGCCTCCCTGCTTGGCACTCAGCATCAATAGGTTGGATTGGGGGGTCAAATCTACTAATCAAATGATTCCCGAGCGCGGCACGGCTGCAACTCACCGCTCCTTGGCTGCGGCTCACCGCTCCAAGAGATGGGTCAAATGCGGAGAACAAATTTCACTGTGGTAACGTGCGTGACAAATTGTACGACTTTGACCCTCATTTTGATCGTTGGACCTCACATTAAGAATCTGTGTAATAGAGAATTTTGATTACAAAAATAATCTTTTACGGTACTTTGGATTGAAAAGATTACAGTTAGGTTGTAATCTTTACTGTGCTCGTATAAAAAACATATTTCGGTTCGCACAGCTACTGTAATGCGAGTAGTGTAGAGCCCGGGTTATTCCCCCCCTTCCCCTCAGCAGAAGCTCTCTCTCTCTCACAGCACTGCGGCAGAAAAGTGGCAAAATGTGCACGTCTACGCAGGTGTCGCGTTTCCATCACTGCTGATTGGAGCCGGAGCCAATACATCTGCCACGTGTCGTGAACCCCACCCATAACGATTCTGACACAATAGTGTTCAGTGACAACGGGTGAAAATAGTCAATCTGCAAGCTCACAACACAACGCATTTTGAGCTAGTAGATTGGCTATTTTCGGTGAAGAGATTTGGTGTGCAGTGAGGGCCAATGATAGAGCCCAGAGGGACCCTGGTTAACTATTATGTGGTTAACAAAATTAACACATACTGTATGTACATATATTGACAACCAGGATATTGTGGGTTAGTTGGCCAAAGCACGTACAGTATTCATGTAGTAGTAAGTAGCCTTGCCGAGCCATGAGGCCCATAGGGCAGGAGCCTATCTCCTGTTTCTGTAGCGTGAGGCAGCTTGATGTACAAGTACACCCCCTGGACATGACGCTAGTATGTCGCAGCGACTTACCCCCAATCCAACCCTTGATGCTGAGTGTCAAGCAGGGAGGCACTGGGTCCCATTTGTAGAGTCTTTGGTATGACCCGGCCAGGGATTGAACCCCGACCTCCCAGTCTCAGGGCGGACACTCTATTAACCACAAGGCCACTGAGCTGGTATACAGTATTCATGACATACATTCAAATATATTTCTCGTGAATTTTTTGTACTGTATGTCCAGTAGGCAAAGGAAGAATCTCCACCCCAATTATTTTCAAATCCGCCTGGCAGCCATCATGAGGTTGATTTGTTTTTTGCAAAACCCATTATTTGCTACGATTCCTACAGATTTCATGCATACAAATCATCTCTGTAGTCATGTGATCACGACATGTGATCTGCCAGATTTCTCAAATTCCATTTTGATAGGAAAAATGTCTTCCAAAGCCCAATTGCTGTGAAACTTTGCACACACAGTAGGCAGAGAGGAAGAACCGCCACCTCAGATTTAGAACAGCCCACTGCACGTTTTGAACCATAGGTCGTACAATATAAATATAGTCTCTGTCGGGTGGAAACCTCATTATGTCCAAAACTGTTACGCTTCAGGATTCAAATTCAACAGTAGCAAAAGTAGCAGATCCACAAGCTCTAGTCTAAACTAAAGAGTCTAGACGCCAACCTTGTCGATCCGCTATTTATGATGCCTTCGTGTGATGCGTTAGTATGATCAAGTAGGGCATTGATTTACGAAAAAAAAACATTAACAAAAAGTTCAAATATGGAGGTTTCTGCCCGACAGCAACAATATATTTCTCCCTGCATTCTTTGGATCATCCATCACTCATCGTACATTTTCCACCATTTTGTGTTTTCTTCAAACCACACTTTTTGCTACTACTCCTACAGATTTTGTTCAAAACTCACACAAATCGGTACACATCATCTCTGGTGTCCTATGATCAAGATGTATAATAATGTGCTTTATCGTAATCCCATTCCAATTGGCTACGACTGCCTTGCAAAGTTTTTAGGGGAAAAAGGACTTAAAACAGGTTGGATGACATAGCCGTATGGCCGAGGTGAATCTACCTTTGTCCAGGTAGCCACAGACGTACAGCTTTTGATTAATTTGCGTTAATCCGAGAATTAAAAGAAATCGAAATCAAATCTTTGCATCTGGGAGGTCCCTGAAACAACATATTTTCAGATTGGGGTCCGCACCACTGACATAGGAAACCATTAGGATTTAGAAGACATTTTGTAGAATTAGTGTCAGGTCTAAATGGGTTAATCTGGGGACCAACCACCCCCAGATCATTTAGGGACCAACCACCCCCAGATCATTTAGGGACCAACCACCCCCAGATCATTTAGGGACCAACCACCCCCAGATCATTTAGGGACCAACCACCCTTTAGATCATTTAGGGACCAACCACCCCCAGATAATTTAGGGACCAACCACCCCCAGATCATTTAGGGACCAACCACCCCCAGATCATTTAGGGACCAACCACCCCCAGATCATTTAGGGACCAACCACCCCCAGATCATTTAGGGACCAACCACCCCCAGATCATTTAGGGACCAACCACCCCCAGATCATTTAGGGACCAACCACCCCCAGATCATTTAGGGACCAACCACCCCCAGATCATTTAGGGACCAACCACCCCCAGATCATTTAGGGACCCCCCCCCCCCCCTCACTGGGAGTCCCGAGCCACAGTTTGAAGACCAGTGGTAAACAATAACATGAACAGTGAAGAGCACATCTGTGACACAAGATCACTTCTCCAGCTCCCCGACGGGTCTTCGTGAACCAAGGGCCAGATGTGTTCTGTCCTCATCTGGAGCCGTCATGTGGTCACTTGAATGGAACTATTGTCATCGCTATGTAAACCACCTCTCATGCAGCCACTTGCAACCATTTTCAGTGGGCCTACTGTTATTCACTGCTGCAACAACACCCCCTGGTTCAACAATCTCCTTCTCTCTCTCTGTCTCTGTCTCCGCTTCTCTCTATTAAGATACTGCAGATATGCCTTCCCAGATTGGAAAGGGCTTGCTAAACACACACACCCACTAAAACTTTCATAGGAGCCAAGAATATATTTATGAACTACAATTCATGAAAAAAAAAAAAAAGGCAACATTGCAAAAAATGTTGCATTATTCACATGGTGGAATTGGAGACAAAAATCGGTTATTCCCATATTAACCCATCAGTGTGCTTCAGAGCTGCACCACGGGGGCGTTGGCATATTTGTTTATGCTGCAAAAAATAAAACTGATGTGGGGGAGAAGATGAAGCAACGTGTGAACACATATTTGGCAGACTGATCTTGAATGACTGTGTAGAACTATGCATTATGCAGGCAAGAATTATTTAAAAACCAACAATAATAAATTATAAAGCCTATTATAAAACATGTATTTAGTTGACCGGGGTCCCCCAGGGCTCTATAAAGGTGCGTTCAAACTTGAATTTAAATAATCGCGCCGCTCTAAACCATCCAAGTCTGAACGCACCTTAAGAAGTATTTATCTCGACACCAAATCCCTTTTGCCGAAAACAGCCGAATCTCCAGGCTCACAATGTGTAAATGCGTTGTTGTGAGTGACCTTGTAGAAATTTGTTCTAAATGCATGTTCACCCCAAAATAGGGCTGCTTGGGATAATGTGGTTAAAACGCAATGCATTTGTATTTATGTGGATAAAACGCTAACCCGTCACAACCTTAATTGATGTTTAATAATGTTTAGCATTTGTCGAGTTTCGTCACAAAATGCCAACGTACCACCCAGAGTATTCTAAGCCGTCAGCTACACCTGCACCAACAAAACCAACAGCATTTATTCCTTTTACTATAATTTTTATCCCACGATTTTGCAACCCATTTTTTGCACCCAGTGTCAATTATCTAATGTAATCCTGGGCGCTACACTTCCTCTGCCAACCTGGGGGGTAGCAGACTGACCTCATGCTTCCTTCTATGTATGAGGAGTCCAAGCTGCTTCTTTTCACCTGACAGGGGAGAGTTTCCCCCGGCCGGACGTGGCGCGTGGAAGGAACACGTTATTCCGACTAGTTCCTTTCCCCTCCATCAGGCGCCCCGGCTGGCCAGGGGGAGGTAGTTTAGAGACCAGGATTACTGCATGTTTTTTTGTGAGTGTACCTACCCTAGGTGACATGGGGAGAACATGCAAACACCACACAGAAAGGCCCTTTTTGCCAACCCTGCCTCGGGTATGGGCACTGATGACACAGAGGAGGGAACACGCTCCCAGCGCCCACGGCGTCCCCAGCGGGAATCGAACCCAGGACCTTCTAGCTGTGAGGCGACAGCACTACCGACTGTGCCACCGTGCCCCCTAAAAAAAAAGACAGCATTTATTTCTTAATAAAAGCTGTGGTTGCTTTGACATTGCGGGATGAATCTCAAAGACTATGGTTTTCATCTCCCTGTACAGTATAGGTCGGTGTGCCAGCCACTTGACCCCCGATGGGACAGAATCCCTATAGGTCGGTGTGCCGGCCACTTGACCCCCGATGGGACAGAATCCCTATAGGTCGGTGTGCAGGCCACTTGACCCCCGATGGGACAGAATCCCTATAGGTCGGTGTGCAGGCCACTTGACCCCCGATGGGACAGAATCCCTATAGGTCGGTGTGCAGGCCACTTGACCCCCGATGGGACAGAATCCCTATAGGTCGGTGTGCAGGCCACTTGACCCCCGATGGGACAGAATCCCTATAGGTCGGTGTGCAGGCCACTTGACCCCCGATGGGACAGAATCCCTATAGGTCGGTGTGCAGGCCACTTGACCCCCGATGGGACAGAATCCCTATAGGTCGGTGTGCAGGCCACTTGACCCCCGATGGGACAGAATCCCTATAGGTCGGTGTGCAGGCCACTTGACCCCCGATGGGACAGAACAGTATAGGTCGGTGTGCAGGCCACTTGACCCCCGATGGGACAGAATCCCTGATTCATGGAGAGAAAGGGAACAGTGTCTGTTGGCGATCACTTGATTATTCCGCTGCTGGCCTCAGACAAATTTGACTGCCCGCTGTGATGGAAGAAGTACTCACACTTCGTACTTGGGTAAATGTACCACAGTGTAGAAATACTCACGTACAAATGAAAAGTCCGTTATTCAAAATGTACTACAAAAGCATTCACATTAGTATTATACTCAAGTACTGAAAGTAAAAGTACTCCTTTTGCAGAATGTCCCATTTCACAAGTTTCCAACTGAATAATTGAAAATGCTTCGAAAATAGCCTAATCTAAGAGCATCGCTTTGCGTAGTAATAGTATGCACAGGGCTGAAGTAGTTAATGCATGTTTTGTAATAAACAAAATCTACAAAGTAACTCATCATTTTTAATAATAAAAAAATATATAATTAAAGTTAAGTAATTAAGTAAAAAGTACAATATTTTTTACTTAAGTCTGAGATGTAGTGGAGTAGAAGGAAAAGCATTGAAAAATGGAAACACTCCAGTAAAGTAAAAAAAGAAGAATCCTCATAAATGTACTCTAGTGCAGTAGCCTAGCCTACTTGAGTAAAATGTACTTGACACAGCACTGCTGGCCCGTTATCCCTCATGTCCAGCCTTGGCCTTGACTCCGCAGCAAAACATCCCTAAACAGGCTAGATTAAAATTCTGAGGACAGCTTTAGCCATCCCCCTGTCGGGTCAGCCAAGCCAAGTCCCCGGAGGAGAAGAGGAGCCAGCGCTATAGCCCCGTAGCCTTAGCATCAGAATGCAGAACATTGGCCCAGTTCCACGGAAGTGACCACAGACACATTCAGGGCGACAGCGGGAATGAATAATAATAAACGAACGTCCAAAATGGGTGGAATGCAAGGCCATTGGCTTACGAGGGGTGTCTGCCCCTTAAAAGAACACGGTCTGGACTGGTTAGGGAGGCGTTTTAACTTGCCTAGGAATGAATGGTGGTGCAGGCCAGCATCGAGTCCATTTAGCTTTTTAACCCATTCTGAACGGGAACCCCTCTTGGTGTTTTAAGCATACGTTATACTTTAGCTATTGAAAAATAGCAGATCTACAAGCTCGTAGCGCGTTTTGGGCCGTTTTGGGCCACGGGCTAAAACGTTTGGGAACCACTGCTCTATATATATACTATGTTCCCTCTTTGGCTGTACACTAAATATCTTTACCGAAAAATAGCCGATCTAAAAGCTCACAATGTGTCTCAGCATGGCAAGTTGTTAGGCTGTAGATCGGTTATTTCTGCTGAATGATAGCTTTAGATTGGGGGCGCTAGAGTTGGAGTGGCTAAGGGTGAATGGTCGAGAACAAAGCAGACGAGTTATACCTTCATATCAGGCTTAACAACTTTCATCCTGGTGTCTCTATTTTGGGCATGGCATTAGTGTTGATTTCGTCGACTAAAACTCAAGGCGAGAAATGTCCGTCGACTACCTTTTTTCACTGACGAAAACTAAATGGAAACTAAATAAAAACTAAGCAATGATGACTAAAACTAAGACTAAATATACTGACAATTTCGTCAACAATAAAAACTAGACTATAATGTTAGGAAAGGACTAGTGGCCAAAAGATCCAGTATAAGTCATTTTACAATTGGTTGCATGCTGAAAATAGCCGATCTACAAGCTCACAACGCGTCGACACGTTGTGAGCTTGTAGATCGGCTATTTTCAGCAAGTGTAAAAACAGCCATTACGACGGCATCAAGGCCTGCCAAAATTCATTTTAGTCGACTAAATCAACTGTAGATTTAGTCGATCAAAATCTTATGATATTTAGTCGAGTAAAACTAGACTAACAATAAAACATTCCAGGTGACTAAAACTAAATGATAACTATTCAAGAGACTATGACTAAAACAAGTGCCAAAATCAACACTGCATGGCATTATAGGCAAAGCTTCAAAGCTTGTAGTTTGGCTACATTTGTACGATGGAGTATGAAACGGGGCTCACCCACTTTACATGACCCATTTAGACCTGAGGCCGAGTTGAAAGACACCTCCTAAATCCGAACCTAGGTTTTCAGAAACCTTATTTTATTCGAAAAATGTGGTTAAACCCTCTAGACTTCCGATCGACAAGCTCACAACACGGCACGTTGCGACGGACGCATTCCCCCCCCCCCCCCAGCTTTACCATTATCTGAGGAATCATTGAGTGAGTGAAGTGTGGTTGTTTTAACAAAAACCTAATGAAAAGCAAAATGCGACAGAATCACACACGACGTTCCTGATTCATATTGAACTTAACGATAAATCAAAGTGGCAATTTTAAGCTGATGAACAAGCAAGACTGTGGACAGAATGCTTGCAAAGGATGGTTTATATCTGTAGTGGTGTTATATTCTCATCTCGGCAACTATAGCTTAAAATAAAGTGCTCTACTTAGCATGGGAAACAACAACAATGATACTATCAAGACCAACCACAAGGGCTTATACCACCACCTAGTGGTTGACAATGATAGAAAGAAGACACCACAAAAAGTAGGTAAACGACTGCATATCTGGGACAGATGGATGGGCAGGATGTTTTAATACAAGTAAATTCCTAAAATAAATACATTTAAAATTAACCGCAGTCCAACTTCAAAATGTAACGCATAAATAAATGAGAATATATAAATGTCACTTTAACCCAGTCTGGGCAGGAACCCCTTTTGGTGTTTTAAGCATTATGTTATACTTTAGCTATTGAAAAATAGCACAGAGTGCCGTGCTACGAGCTTGTAGATCTGCTATTTTTGAAATGTGCCGCAAATCTTTGAATATATATTCTTTCAGGGCGAACGTTTTAACTCAAATTTTGCTTCTGGGAGGGTCCCTGGAACAACATATTTTCAGATGACATGTAATTTCTGGGGGTCCTTGATACGGAATAGTTTGAGAACCACTGACATAGAAACAGTTTCCTTTTTTTTTATTTTATTTTTTAATCAGCATCAGGTCCAAATGGGTTAACTCTGGTGTCCATATTTTGGACTCGTCATTCGGGTGAAACGTTTTCTCAAACGTTTTGGAATATGTCAGCTCTACAATGTGCTACAATGCGTGTTTCCTTCAGCAGTACCGTACCTGTCGGGAGTCTGTGGGGTGAGTAGGTGACATGTTTCCTTCAGCAGTACCGTACCTGTCAGGAGTCTGTGGGGTGAGTAGGTGACATGTTTCCGTACCTGTCGGGAGTCTGTGGGGTGAGTAGGTGACATGTTTCCTTCAGCAGTACGGTACCTGTCGGGAGTCTGTGGGGTGAGTAGGTGACATGTTTCCTTCAGCAGTACGGTACCTGTCGGGAGTCTGTGGGGTGAGTAGGTGACATGTTTCCTTCAGCAGTACGGTACCTGTCGGGAGTCTGTGGGGTGAGTAGGTGACATGTTTCCTTCAGCAGTACGGTACCTGTCGGGAGTCTGTGGGGTGAGTAGGTGACATGTTTCCTTCAGCAGTACGGTACCTGTCGGGAGTCTGTGGGGTGAGTAGGTGACATGTTTCCGTACCTGTCGGGAGTCTGTGGGGTGAGTAGGTGACATGTTGCCTTCAGCAGTACCGTACCTGTCAGGAGTCTGTGGGGTGAGTAGGTGACATGTTTCCTTCAGCAGTACCGTACCTGTCGGGAGTCTGTGGGGTGAGTAGGTGACATGTTTCCGTACCTGTCGGGAGTCTGTGGGGTGAGTAGGTGACATGTTTCCTTCAGCAGTACGGTACCTGTCGGGAGTCTGTGGGGTGAGTAGGTGACATGTTTCCTTCAGCAGTACCGTACCTGTCGGGAGTCTGTGTGGTGAGTAGGTGACATGTTTCCTTCAGCAGTACCGTACCTGTCGGGAGTCTGTGGGGTGAGTAGGTGACATGTTTCCTTCAGCAGTACCGTACCTGTCAGGAGTCTATGGGGTGAGTAGGTGACATGTTTCCTTCAGCAGTACCGTACCTGTCGGGAGTCTGTGGGGTGAGTAGGTGACATGTTTCCGTACCTGTCGGGAGTCTGTGTGGTGAGTAGGTGACATGTTTCCTTCAGCAGTACCGTACCTGTCGGGAGTCTGTGGGGTGAGTAGGTGACATGTTTTCCTTCAGCAGTACCGTACCTGTCGGGAGTCTGTGTGGTGAGTAGGTGACATGTTTCCTTCAGCAGTACCGTACCTGTCGGGAGTCTGTGGGGTGAGTAGGTGACATGTTTCCGTACCTGTCGGGAGTCTGTGTGGTGAGTAGGTGACATGTTTCCTTCAGCAGTACCGTACCTGTCGGGAGTCTGTGGGGTGAATAGGTGACATGTTTCCTTCAGCAGTACCGTACCTGTCAGGAGTCTGTGGGGTGAGTAGGTGACATGTTTCCTTCAGCAGTACCGTACCTGTTGGGAGTCACTGGGGTGAGTAGGTGACATGTTTCCGTACCTGTCGGGAGTCTTTGGGGTGAGTAGGTGACATGTTTCCGTACCTGTCGGGAGTCTGTTGGGTGAGTAGGTGACGTCAACTCGATGGTAACGGGTCCGTCGTTCTGAATGTGGACCTGCATGTAGGCCCCGAACTGCCCGTCTACAAATACAAGAACAGAAGGATAGCGTTGTTGTTGCTCTCGGGCAGAAACCTTGTATCTCCAAATTCTCCAATATTTCAATTTTGTATGGTTTCTTTTTCGTAACTGATGCCCTACTTCATAATACAAAAGTGTTGCACAACAGTAGTGGAAATAGCAGCTTGTAGATTGGATATTTTCACCATTTTTAAATGTTTTTTAAAATAATAATAATAAAAAAAAGGACCGGTTTGGGTCATACAAGGATTTCCCATCCGACACAGTGACGATATGTTTTTGGAGTCCATGTGTATTCATAGCCTCTAAATATGAATCAGGAGTTTGTTTTAGTTGCCGTATGACTTTGCACCTTGAAGCAAACAACGGGGACAACAGAAGGAGAAAAAATAAAAAGTACAGGGAGAAACGAAGGGAGTACAAGACAAGAGAGGAGGGAGGAGGACAAGAAGTTTAAACTTAAATGTTCTCCTTTCTTTCGGTGGCCCGTCCAGATTAATGACACCCTCAGCACAATGAAGCTGTGGCGGAAAGAAAAGTGCTGCATCATCATGTTTGCTCCGTGTGTGTGTGTGTGTGTGTGTGTGTGTGTGTGTGTGTGTGTGTGTGTGTGTGTATGTGTGTGTGTGTGTTTCCTAATTCCTAATTAGGAAACCTTCTGCCTCCCTCACCGGGACGAGGTGTTCTTTGCACCTGCTCCCCAGTGGGCTGACCCAATTCACCGCCACTGCAATTGACGTACTCAAGTTCCACGGGATGAGACCATCTACAGTGAGACCGTCACTGCTGATGCAAACCTATGACGAGAAAAGGCAACCACTTGCGACCCCTTTGGTTTTGAGGGGCGCTAAGCCCCTCCTATGCACAGCTTTGTGTGTGTGTATGAGCACAGAATGGATACAGGCACACTGTCGCGTCAACAAAAGCCTAGAGCAGGCGTGCGTCTCTTCCTGGTTTTGAAACAGCTGGTGGATGAAAATGACGCTAGGGCGCGGCTGCAACTTGTAGCGTCGGCAAAAAAACGGAAACGCTTTGCCGACGCTACAAGTTGAAGCCGCGCACTAGCGTCATTTCCATCCACCAGCTGTTTCAAAACCAGGAAGAGACACCTGCTCTAGGCGTTTTCTTTCCAACCTCTTGACGCGACAGTGTGCCTGTACCCACAGTGTTTGTAGCACGGAATGTGATGATTTGATTGGCCGAGCACAGAATGTGATGCAGGATGATGTATGATGATAAGAGCGGCCCTCACTTCACACAAGTGTGATTCTTTTCTTTTTTTTTACCACGGAAGACACGCGATACCAGGTTAATCCTAGTAAACCAAATCACCTTTAAATATCCCTCTGGAGACAGCGTTAACGATGCTACGCCTAGAACAATGACCTCCTTTTGTCATTATGCTGAAAATAAACGATTACGACTTTCAAAAATAGAACTTTCTTTTTTTTAGTGATTGCTCCAAGAAGCAGATTGTGGTTTCACTAAACACACCCATGTCTGAGGCTTAAAGCTACATTTCTGTAGGTTTCATGTCCTCTACTGATTGAGAGAGGTATTCGCAACAATGTCCGACCCAAATGACTCTCCCTAGTCCCTACCCTTCCACTGTAGGGAGACCACCTCAAACCACTGCACATGTGCTAGTTACACTATGGTATTAACATGCACTGTAGAAAGGAATACCAGCACTCACTTTTAAACCATTTAGGATTCTTGTTTATTGCAGGTTCACCCGCAGCAGCAGAACAAACGGACGTGCAGCTGGCGTAGCCATCTGGGCACCTAGACTGGTAAATTAGCGGGCCGGCACCGCATTCCGATCACGTTATAAAATCGGGACATCTCTACTGGTAATCTGACAGCGTGTCGCAGGTTCGAGTCACGATCCCGGAGAACATTGCTGCGTGTTACCCCCCCATCTCTCTCCCCATTTCCTGTCAGACTTTACTGTAATCAACCATAAAGGGGAAAAAAGGCCCCAAAAACATCTTAAAAAAGAACAAACGGGCGTTGCAGCCCATAGGCCTTCCTCAGTTCTAAGAGATTTTTAAATAATCTGATTAACCACTTAAGCCTGTTTTATACTTTGTCGTAAAATGGTGGTGTGCAAAAAAACAAGATAACTCTCACATTGTTTGTTGTTGTCTTTTAGATTTTTAAATCTAGGGTGCGTTCGGACATTCGCGCTGATTGCACTGGTGTGCCCTGCCCTGTTTATTCAGTAAGTACACTGGGTGCGTTGTCGTTCGAAAATCGAGTGTGCTGCGTGCGCACCGGGTGTGACCGACCCTAGCTTGCATCTAGCTTGCTCTCGTACAGTGAGGACGCTTCGCTCCGCTGCTCTCGCCTATGCTTGCATTCTTCAACTGATATCAATGTTTTATTTTTCTTTGAGAAACTACAAGTGGATCCTCATTACTTGTAAACCGATGGGACTGTATTTCTTCTATAGAACGAAGCTTTTGCCATACTGCAAAATACTCTTTTTTTACCTCCAGTGAATGGGTACGTGGCACATAGCTATAGCTAACTAGCACTGGATACTTGGCAAATAGCCAGCACCGCGATGTTCCCTGTCATATCTTCAAAGGACTTTCAGAAACTGCTTCAAAAGATTGCAGTGCTCGAAGCGGAATTACACTATTTAAAAGTTAATTTGGAAGTAAAACAACAACATGGGAATCAGGAGAACCGCACGCAGGATAAGACATTCGCCTGGAGTTCTCTCGGCGCAAGGCCAAAGGACATGAAAGGACGAAAAACTGGGGGTGTCTCCCCCCCCGGGGGTGTCTCCCCCCCCGGTATATCCACTGTGATTACAAACAGAGAGAACGGCATACAGGACTTGAAAGGACGACTAACTGGAAGAGCTCGGAGCCCCGATAAGACCAGCTGGCCTACGCTACCAGCCCGACTCAGAGCCTCGTCCACCCCCCTTCAAAATTGGAAAACTGTGAAAAGCAGATCAAAAATCATATCTCCCCATATGGAGAATGTGCAGGTGGCTAACAGATTCAGCCCACTGCTCCAGATGAACGACAGAGATATCGCCACACCGAGCAGGGTAAGATTCAACATCACAGAAAATGAAAGGCGAGCTAATGGAGACCAAATTAATGAATTCCTGATTGTTGGTGATCAGGCTGTGAAATATGTTAAAAGTAACAAAATGAGAAAAGCAAAAGTTCTATGCTTTCCCAAAGACACAGTCTCTGATTTGAATGACAGAATCTCTGATGTTGTTGCTGCACACCCTATGGTGAAAACACTGATACTGCACATCGGTACACGTGATACAGAAAAACAACAGTCAGAAATCCTAAAAAATGATTTCAGAGCCCTATTCCACACCCTCAGCTCCCTAGATTTAGACGTGTGGATCAGCGGGCCACTACCTCCAATGACTGGATGTGAACGCTTCAGCAGACTGTATGCACTCAGCAAATGGCTCTCAACGGCATGCACAGAAGAATCATTCAATTTCATTGACAACTTCAATTTCTTCTTTGATCGTAGGCACCTCTTTGTTGATGGAATTCACCTAAACAAGCTGGGGGTTAAACTATTCTCCAGCAACTTGTTCCACAACATGGAATCAAGAGATAGCGCCCTAGCCAAAACAGATAATATTGTGGCGGCGGGTGCCAAGCCTCTCCCCCTCGCCAAGGATGTTCTCAAAACAAGGAATACCACAGATAGTGAACCCACAGCTCCTCCTGGTGGAGAAGTCAAATCAAGTGAACACACTCCTGATGTGCTCTGGACTGATGCAGAAGAGTGGTCCTCCTCTGATGGAGAAGAGGAAGTGCATCCCCCCTGGTATATCTGCATCTGCTGTGACTACATAGAGCGTGATGCATGGTCCCCTGGTGATGCATGGCCCCCTGAAAAACTCACCCCCTATGAACTCACCCCCGTGTTCATAGGGGGTGACTATTGCGGAGAAAAACGCACAGAGCGTGAGGTCACAGCGCCCCCTGGTGGAGAAAAACGCACAGAGCGTAAAGTCACAGCGCCCCCTGGTGGAGAAAAACGCACAGAGCGTAAAGTCACTGCGCCCCCTGGTGGAGAAAAACTCACAGGGCGTGAAGTCACAGCGCCCCCTGGTGGAGAAAAACGCACGGGGTGTGAAGTCACAGCGCCCCCTGGTGGAGAAAAACTCACAGGGCGTGAAGTCACAGCGCCCCCTGGTGGAGAAAAACTCACAGGGCGTGAAGTCACAGCGCCCCCTGGTGGAGAAAAACGCACAGAGCGTGGAGTCACAGCGCCCCCTGGTGGAGAAAAACTCACAGAGCGTGAAGTCACAGCGCCCCCTGGTGGAGGAAAACTCACAGGGCGTGGAGTCACAGCGCCCCCTGGTGGAGATAAACTCACAGAGCGTGAAGTCACAGGGGCCACTGGTGGAGAGGATACTGAGGCCGCCGAGAGGCCCATCAATGACAGTCGAATGGAGGAATTTCAAACTCCTTCACCAATACATCACCTCAAATTCACTCCGGGCATGATGGACCTGATAAACGCTGGAGTAAGGCTGACCCCCCTTACCATACGGCCAGCCCAACAGCCCAAAATGCGAGAGATACCATGGCCAGAGTTAATCCCACGCTATATGCCACGCCCATATAGCCTAGAAAACACATTTGATAACTGATATGAACAGGGTCCATTATGCGTAGCAACAAACATGTATGGACCCCTTGCTTCTAGAAAGCCTGGTGTTTCAATCACCGTACAGGTTGAGGTTCACAACATTTCCACTGTTATTTCAAATAGATTGTCCAAGACAAGGAGTAGCCTGAAGAGAGAATGCTGCTTGGTTAATGTACCTCACAGGCATCACAGCCCCCCAAAATCTGATAACAAGCTAAACCTTGCCTTGTTTAACATCAGGTCATTAACAAATAAGTCCTCTTCTGTAAATGATATAATATGTAAAGAGAAGCTAGATATTATCTTTCTAACAGAGACATGGCTTGGCTCGGATGGAGCTGTTCTCCTAGCGCCGGCCTGTCCCGCAAACTACAGTTTCATCCACTCTGTTCGCGAGGCTAAGAAAGGAGGTGGACTGGCAATCATTTTTTCAGACACTTTAAAATTCAAGGCTCTGACGCTCGGCAGCTTTTCATCCTTTGAATACCAGGCCACAATACTGCAGGGTCAGTCCTCTATCCCAATGATCAGCATTTATCGTCCTCCAAAGTGCAGCAAAGCTGTATTTCTAACAGAAATATCAGAACTTTTATCTATCTGTTCCACTAACTATGACAGAACTCTTATCTCGGGCGATCTTAATCTACACCTGGACGATGCTTCAAATGCGGTGGCTCTGGGTTTCTTAGAGTTATTGCACTCCTTTGAGTTCATCCAACATGTTGTTGGGCCTACACATAAACAGGGGCACACTCTGGACCTGGTGATTTCTAGAGGTCTGAACATCACTGTTGAAAGGACTATTGAAATGCCTGAGCTATCAGACCACTATTTGCTGTGTTTTAATATGACTGTCTCTGATCTAGAGAAAAACATCACTGAATATACTATAAAAAAGCGTTTTTTTAGCTCATCTGCAGCCAACGAGTTCTCTCGTCATCTGGGCCCCCCCCTATCCGATACTCCCCCAGTGAATGATATGGTCCAAATGTTTAATCTTAAACTAGAGTCAGCTCTTGACATAGTGGCTCCTATGAAAACTAAAAAGAAACAGAACACCAGAGTAACACCCTGGATAAATGAGCATACACGTTCACTGAAGCAAGATTGTCGTAGAGCTGAGCGAGCTTGGAGAAAAAACAAACTCACCATCCACCTAGAGATTCTTAAAAAGTCAACAGTCACATATAACAAAGCCCTGCGTCTGGCAAGGCAGGCTTATTTCTCTGGCATTATTAATGAGAACAAGAAAAATGCCAGAGTCTTATTCTCTACCATTGAACGACTTTTAAACCCCCCCCAGTCCTACAAGCAGTCGTTCCCGGCCTCTAAAGCTAAGTGTAATGAGTTTGCATGCTTTTTTGATAACAAAATTTGTAACATTAGAGCTGATATTATGAATGGTGCTGCTGCTAGCTCAAGCCCTCTAACAGCAGCTAATGGTGCCAGGGTTGATCTCTCCAGGGGGAGCCTATTGTCTTTCTGTACAATTGATGAAGACGAACTCCGAAAAACCATATCTCAGATGACATCATCCTCCTGTTCATTGGACACAATTCCCACCACCTTTCTCAAAGAGGTGTTAGACAGTGTGATTGGAGATATCCTAAAAATTGTAAACAGCTCTCTACAATCAGGCGTCTTTCCAGACTCACTGAAGACGGCTGTAGTTAGGCCCTTACTCAAGAAACACAATCTTGATCCCTCTGTGATGGGTAACTACCGACCCATTTCTAATCTGCCCTTTCTGGGCAAGGTTTTAGAAAAATGCATCTTTCATCAATTGGATGTGTTTCTACAGAACAACAATGTGCATAACAAATTCCAATCTGGCTTTAGGAAAGGCCACAGCACAGAAACAGCACTTGTAAAAGTAATGAATGATCTTAGGGTGTCTGCTGACAAGAAACATGTTTCCGTTCTTTTACTTCTAGATCTAACGGCTGCATTTGACACGATTGACCATTCAATTTTAATACAGCGTCTGGAGCACTGGGTAGGCCTGTCTGGCACGGCCCTGTCCTGGTTTTCCTCCTACCTAACAAACAGAAGCTATTTTGTCAATCTAGCTGAGTTTGACTCAGACAAACACAACATCAGTTCTGGTATTCCACAGGGCTCAATTCTTGGTCCTCTGTTATTCTCCCTGTACATACTGCCATTGGGAGAACTCATTACCAATCACGGAGTCAATTTTCATTTCTATGCTGATGATACCCAACTATATCTTTCTGTAGATCCAGATGATCTCTGTGCCTTAGACCCGCTGTTGACCTGTCTGTCTAGCATTAAATGCTGGATGAGTGAGAACTTTCTCAAGCTAAATGAGGATAAGACAGAAGTTCTCATAATCGGTTCTAGTGAGCAGAAAGAATCGATAAAAAGCAGACTTGGCAACCTGACTGTAGAAAGTAACAGTACAGTAAAGAACTTGGGGATCACTATTGATTCTGAACTGAATTTTAATTCACACATTAATCATGTTACCAAGATTGCCTTTTTTCATCTTAGAAATATTGCACGAATCAGAGCCTATTTGTCACTGGACGATGCAAAAACGCTAATCCACGCCTTTGTTTTTTCTCGGCTTGATTACTGCAATGCACTTTTTTCTGGATTGCCTAAGAAATCAACTGACAGATTACAACTTGTCCAAAATGCAGCAGCCAGAGTCTTAACTAGAACTAAGATGAGAGAACATATTACTCCAGTCTTGGCCTCATTGCACTGGCTTCCGGTTGTTTTTAGGATTGATTTTAAAATTCTTTTACTTGTTTATAAAGCTCTCAATGGTCTCGCACCTTCCTACCTACATGACTGCCTGCCGAAATATGTCCCAAACCGCCCCCTAAGGTCTTCCACTGCTGGCCTGCTCGCTTTGCCTAAAAAAATGGCAACTAAAAAATACGGGGAAGCAGCTTTTTGCTTCTACGGGCCGACGGCGTGGAACAAACTCCCACTGTACCTTCGACAGGCAGCCTCTGTAGACATTTTTAAAGCTCAGCTCAAGACCCACTTTTACACCCTTGCTTTTAATTGATTTATCTGTCTTTTTAAAAAAAATGTTATTCATGTCCTCACTGTATTGTTTATGCCCTGCTTTTCTTTCTTTTTTGTGTAAAGCACTTTGAGCTGCATTTCATGTCATGAAAGGTGCTATACAAATAAAGTTTTATTATTATTATTTATTATAAGTTGGGGTGTTCAGTGTGAGTGCGTCACTGCGGTGTCTCGACTCTCGAGCGCTCCCGGGGGGGGGGGGGTAACCATTTAGTACATCACCATACAAGTGTTTAATACTTGGCCTATGTTTTAACTGGTTAAAATGACCAGTTTTAACTGGTCGTTCGTAAATAAAGCCACACTTGGTGCGCTCTGTGAAGTGACCACGCTGCCCAAAAAATAAACTGAGCACATTCCCAGTTTCCCCACACGCACCCTTAATGAGCTCAGGCTTGTAGGCGCTCCTCATGTTCTCCAGCAGGTGGCAGTAGAAGGGCTGGGCCAGCTCGGCGGGCATGGCCTGGTGGAAGTCAGGCTTGTTGCCCTTCAGGACGCACTGCAGCGTGAACTGGCTCACGCACAGCACCTCAAAGTCCCGCTCCATCACGCTCTTGGCCCACGCCTTGCCACCGTCGTCCTCAAACAGCCGCAGGTTGAGGATCTTACGGACTCTGAACAGTCAAACATAAAGGAATAGACATTCAATGCCCATTGGTTCTCAACCAATGGGCATTGCAATTGGGTCCCCAAATAAATAAATGGCAAAAACTACTACTACCTTAGTTCCATTGATTCAAGATAGAACGCAAGATACAGCACAATTGACTGATTGATCATTAAAATAAAAATAGAAATGCACGCGGCCCACCCACCTGATGGGTGGACCACGAATGCTTTCAATATTTTCGAGTGGAACCTGATCCAGAAAAGGTTAAGAACGACTGCTTTTTTTCTCTACCACATTTGTTCTCAAAGTGGGGTCTGGGGCCCTTGGCCTTGGGGTGGGGGGTTCCAGGGGGTCCCCAGCACAGAGGTCCTGTACATTTGCTATTTAACAATTTTGGAAAATCTGGCATATTACAATTTCAGATGGGGGTCCACTCCGTGGCCAAATATACATTATCGAGAACCACTGCTCTGTCATACAGATTTGTGGTGGAATAACATATATAATTAATAACAATACAATATTTGATTCACTGTAAACAACGTACTGTAGGCTACATTATGCTCTCAGCTCAGGGTTGTTACTATACGTGTCTCGCACAGTATATTAGACACTGAGTGACTCACATGTAGTCCACATCTTTCTGGGTGTCCTCCACAGATATCCCCAGCAGCACACACAGTCCTCGCCCGATGGAGCAGATCTGCTCCTCTCCCACTGCAACAGAACAAGTGACACGCGCACACACACACGCGCGCGCGCGCACACACACACACACACACACACACACACACCCCTCCCTGTCATTCGGACAACACTGTGCAGAGATTGACCGTCACAGCAGCACAAAAACAAAGACTCCCGTTGGCGTTTCCCTGGCGACACATTTCACCAGCACAGCATGCATCTTCTGCTCTCTGGGTACTAGCTCATATAGTTATAAGGAAGCATGATGCTATTTGCTAACATAGCTTAGCTACCATGCTTGGGTCAGCAACGGCAATATTAATGTGTCACCCAATTGTAAGTGTCGCTGTCTGTCATGCTACGAACGGTTGCCACAACTTCACGTGCTGTATTGGAGATGGACGCGTACCTGTTACGCTCGCTTTAGTGACCCTCTGAATGATGGCTCTCATTGTTTTGGTTGTGTTGGAGGCTTGGAGCCTGGAGGAGAGGAGTGTGCACGGCACAGACAGACGAGACACAGACACACACGTTCTCACGACTAGTTCTGCAGCGTTGCCCCTTTAAATCTTGATGCGGTTAATGTTGCCCTCTGCCGGCGGAATAACGGTAGCGCGTCTTCTCTGTTCCCTGTACTTCAAGTTCATGCCACATCATGTTTACAATTTACTAGATGTTTACATGAGTAAAAGAGTGGTTTACATGTGTGAAAGGGTAATATTTACCTTCACAGATTGCAGGTACATATATCCTGCAAACAAAAAACTACCAAATAAATTATAATACATAAGATAGAGTAGCCTCCCTCAGTCTCTCAACAATAGCAGCACTTAACAGCAGACCATATTAAATATTAAATGTGTTGATAATAGAATATACTCAGTCATATATATTACATACTGTATACATGAGGTGATAGTGATAGTGCAATTGAAATGGACTGTATTCATGTTCATATATACATGAAGTGATAGTGCCAGGTGTGAAACCATAACCAAGGAGTTTTGTTACCAAGCAATCAATGTAAACATCAGAATCTCACGTCATCAGAAAAAAATGTTGTCCTCAGCATACAATACAATGGTGGTGCATTGCATTCTTACAATGCTTTGATGGCAAAGGGACAATGTAAAAATGTACTTGCAATGTTGTGCATGTTTTATAGCAAGGACACACATTCACAGTGACCACATAAAACCATGTTTATTTTCAAGTCAAGCATAAAGGCCATTTCAGTATTGTATGGGTTCGTGGACTGTAATGTTGTACATTAAACATGGTTCAGACAGATAGACCATTGAATTTGCCTTCTTTAGTCTTTGAACATAATAGGTGTATCACACATACGATGTACACATTATGAATTCTTCCCTTGCGTCACAATATTGCACTTGCGCACATCTACAATAAATGTGCATTCAAGTCACACTCATAAGCATACATTTACATAGTCATCTACACAACTAATCCAATGCTTGGCAGTTAGGTAGTGCCATTTCGACGGTTACTCTTTTCGGACTGGCAGGTGTTCGAAATGGGGGAAGGGGGGCTTCATAGAGGGGGTGCGTCGGAATGCCAATATCTGTTCCCAGTGCAATTTCCTCTATACACACACTGTCACACACACACACACACACACCAAACGTTTAACTGTATCTTCATTGTTATCTGTATGTCACGTGGATCGTTTTTATTCAAGGTACAGTACACTTTAACACGTTATCCTCTTCCTCTTCCAAACAGCTTATTCGCAGTAAATCAGCAAAGATCACTTGTGCACTGGCCAGGCCATTAGTGGTTCTCAAAGAGGGGTCTGGGGAGTCTGCCAGTTAAATCAGTTAATAATAATGGCATAAAAATCAGTTTAAGTAGCCAGTTTAACCACTTTAACCCTAATTTGTACTTTGGATAATTCGAAAAAAGGCGATCAACAACCTCGCCCTCATTGTGAACTTGTAGATCCACTATTTTCAAATCTTGACAAATTGTGAGAACTTTTGAATCATGTTTAACAACACAAATCTTGTTTTCACATGGGGGTCCGTGGCCAATGGCCAAAATACCTATGAATTTGTAGTCCAATATGTGCCCTCTCCCTACGCTCATTCTGTAGCCCCGAGATGAGCGTAGTGCTGAGGGAACAACTGGGGCTAATGAATTTGGTGAGTCCTTGACATGAAAATTATACTTCAAATAAGGACTTGTGATGGAAACATGTCATTCCAGGTGATGTCCATTCTCATCCAGAATAGCATGGGCTATTTGTCGTGTCCTGTCCCAGGTTCTCCTGCGCTGAAGGACCTGATGAAGTTGTATATGCGTGTTGTGTAAGGAACAAAGCCTTCCTTGTAGGTGACGATAGTCTTTGAGTGTGCAGTCTCATATACAAACACGTTTGGATCATTCACAGGTTCCTCCTCCTCTTCTTTCTTTTCTAAAGTGGAGGAGTAACAAGAATAATGATTCAGCGAATCAGCGACAGTAACAGTTACAAGCAAGCAGTAGTGGAAGTATTTTGACCGTTGTGGTAAACGTTTAACCATTGGATTAACTTTATTTTACTTTATTATAGGCCTGGTGTTGTATATTTTAATTGCTACTTGTACTCTGTAAAATACGAGTTTTCTTGAAAAAATAATAATACTTGTGGAGTATGCATGGGTATTGCTACATTTAAGTCAAAATCTGAATACCTCTTCCACCAACGGTTGCAAGGATCTACTCCACGTTTCGGGACAATATAATAATAATGCATGAACAAAGTAACGAGGACAAAAATAAATTACCTGGGATTGGGATTGCATCAAATTGACCTGTGTATTTCATATATGCCAAAGAGCCTAACGTAGTCCATACACCCATAGCGTACACGATGGACACTCTGGAATTCCATTTCACATAATCTCGGATCGTCATGATGGTGGTGATGATATAGTTAAATTGCTTGTATAAACTGCGATTAAAGGAATTTATCCATAGACATATATACATAGACGCCTCATTTGCCGCTGCAGTTCATTGGAGCGACGTGTATCCCAATGAAGGCGGAAGTGCAGTGCTGAAGGCTTTTTTTTTTTTTTAACAAATCTTTATAACAGTCATGACAATATACATTACAAAACAAGACAAACAAACACAAACAACAAAGTTATTAACAATACAACATCAGAGCCAGGGGGGATTAGATTACTAACAGAAAACATTAAAAGAGTGAACACAAAGCAACAGTTCTCCGCAGCTTTCTTATTTAGAAGTGCTGAAGGCATTTGCTGAAGGCGACTGCGTCGCTGCCCGAGTGACGTCACTCATGTGAATCCTCCATGTCTCTCGCTGTCACTCAAGTGACTACTGGCCAATCACAGCGCGTCTTTTCCGGGACTTATGTTACGCACGCGGAAGCTTGACAAGCTTCCGCTTTGCTTCCGCTATTCTTCGCAAGGAATGTCGGGAAAATAGTGCCTTCAATTTTGACACACGCCTCAGAGCCGGAAGGGGCGTCTATGTATATATGTCTATGAATTTATCGACCACAGAAACGTTTATTCAAGGACGCTGCCATGACAGCTCGAACCGGAAGTGTTTCTTCTTCTTCCTTTGTCACTTCTTCTTTCGGGTTTTATGGCGTTTGGCAAACCTAAATGGTGCATTACCGCCACCTACTAGACTGAGCGTTGAACTTAGGCCACAACCTGACCTGCCCTGTCAACGTCAGTCGGAGGAGGCAGAGCCCATATTATGAGCCTATAGGAGGCGGCGCTGTCCATGGTGCTGAACTCTGTCTATAGTGTGTGTGTGTGTGTGTGTGTGTGTGTGTGTGTGTGTGTGTGGGGGGGGGGGGGGGGGGGGGGGGGATGTGTAGCATGGAATGGCCTTCCTCTGCGTATAAGGGATTGTGCTACATGGTTGCTTGAAAACCAAAGCTGCAACCATTCATCATTATTTCTTTTTTATGCTGCTGTTCCCTATGTAATGCTATGTAAATGTATTCCACTGTTTGCCTGTCTGTTTTCCGTTTTGTGTTTCTTGTGAGGAATGCGGATGAAAATTAGCAACTGTGTTATATCCGGTGTATTTTGTGTGTGTGTGTGTGTGTGTGTGTGTGTGTGTGTGTGTGTGTGTGTGTGTGTGTGTGTGTGTGTGTGGGTGTGTGTGTGTGTGTGTGTGTGTGTGTAGGCCTACGTGTGAATAGCGTGTAAACTGTAATGATGTACACCCACTATGTTGTTTTTTTTAATGCAATGCTATTTATTTATGCATAAATCATGTACAACATTTGGCCTTTGGCAGGCTGGTGTTTTCATCTTCAGGATAGATGATTCAGTGACACATTAAAGACACTGTTTAACTTCACCAGAGATACAACGATACATGTGGATGGAACGTCATGGAGCCAGTTCAATGTAAAGGGCTTGTTTCGGCAAGAGAGAACATACGGCTACTTTGAAGCAATGAAGCCTGTTTGTGTTCTGTTGAGTCACAGTGGAGTCACGTGATGCAGAATGACTTCAATCACGTTTTGAGGAAGTTGATATAGCTTTCATTGTCACATGCACGCACGCACGCACACGCACGGAGAGAGAGAGAGAGAGAGAGAGAGAGAGAGAGAGAGAGAGAGAGAGGGGGGGGGGGGGGGGTGTGTTCAACAGCACAGGTTGACCACTGACCAGCCCACATGGAGAATCATAGTCAGTCATCACAGTTCAGTCTGATCTGAAGGAGGAAACTGGGAATTAAGTTGCGGAGATATTGAAAGACCTGCACGCGGAGCGTCTTGACTCCACAAATGTGAGTTTTAATCTGAAATATATAAGTAACGACATTGATATCTTATAGGCTGGTTTATTATACTGTGTTGTTGTGGGACTGCAGGTGTTGGCTAAACGCATTCGGATTCAACCAGTGTGTCTTGTTGAAGTTGTTGTGTAGTATGTAGTTGAAAAACGGAAAAGTTGCAGCCGGCAATTTGCTGCCAGGACACATTGGTGTTAAGGTCAACTTTAAGACATAACGGAAAAGTGCATTCAGCATTTCACTAATTGTCTTCCATTTGACAGTGTGTATACATACGGAATATATTTATTTTTACTGTAGTTGTATTTTATTAGCACGTAGAGAATTGTCCGAGTGAATTAATCTCGTGGAAAAGTTCAGCTATGTGGAATAAATTTAAAATGTGTCATGGAATTATCAAGCAGCAATTTAAGACAGAATGTTTTATTTGGCATGTCTGAGACAAATAGTAAAGTGTGTTATCGGATCGGAGCGCGTCGCGTGCATGGTGCCAGTAGGTGCCAATATGTTTGCCCGCAGAAGGAGCGCGCTGCGTGGCAAAGCAGACAGCGATCTTAGGATCTTTATGTTTAGTTAGTTTACTTATGCTGTTGGCTATTATTGGTATAGTTGATTTATGTTTCTAGCAGTCACCTTGTATAGGAATTAATTAGACGTTGGTGTCCTCTGAGCGGTTATTTAAATGAATGAGAAAACTCAGATGTTTGTTCACTGTGAATTAAATAGTTCTTATATTTCTAAATATATATATCGTCATTTCAGTTCCGTCTCTCTTTGAGAACGTTAAATCATGGAACGGTTGCACAGAGACCCGCCCGGCAGCACTGTTTAATGCAATGTATTTGTATTTGTATTTATACGTTTTCTTTGTTGAAGTTGTTATTATTATTATTATTATTATTATTATTATTATTATTATTATTATTATATTTTCACAATCTGATACGCCAGCTACTTTCTAATGTTTTGATAATTCGCGCGACAGATGTATAGGCATATGACGGTATAGAGTTTAAACTATCTTAAACTATAGTGTGTATTTAATTAAGAAGAAAGATAATCAGGTAATGTAATTGTGATAATAATAATAATAAAATGATTGAAAGACAGAACTACTGTCTACTGTATTGTAGCGTAATTCTTGCTTATGTTATGGATATATACATACTGTTGACTCGATCATTTACAACTTTGTCAACAAAAATACTTATACACAATTGAATCAATACAATCAATCAATCAATCAAACAAACACGCGCGGCACAAATACATGTCATAAAACAGTGCTGCTGCCGGGCAGGTCTTTGTGCAACCGCTCCGGCATTGGAGACTGGTTCGTCTATGGTGTCCAGTTCCATAGTGGTGGCAGCATGGGACGTCCTGCTATGTTCTGGGACGTTCCTGAGATGGTCCCCTGGCTGAACCCGGTGAACTCTCAGCCCCCTGCTCCAACTCCAGACCCCTCCTACCAAATCTGCTTCAAGAAATATGAAGGTTAATAATTTGTAGGACAGCTGTTAACCTCTGAGGAACACCTCACACACGCTGATTAATTAACCTCTTAAAGCCTGGAGTAAATGTTCTCATTTAATTAACCTTTAAAGCCATCCAAACCGGGAACGCATCTGTTGTGTCATATTAGATTTGGCTATTGGAGAAATAGCAGATCTACAAGCTCACAGCGCGTCACTTCGTGCCACGCTGTGAGCTTGTAGATCTGCTATTTTTTGAAAAAATATTGAAAGTGTTTTTGAATAATTTAGATTATTTTCTTTACGCAAATCTTCTCTTATGGGGGGTCCCTGGCACAAAACATTTTCAGGTGAGGGGTCCACGGACAAATACATCATCATTTTGGTGGTCCTTGGGCACCAAACACTTTGAGAACTACTGATTTAGAAGGAAACTTGTGGAATCGTCCCCTCAGGTCTTCATGGGTTAAACCCTGTTTTCATTTGATTAAAAACTTTACACTTTCCATATACATGTCTCTCCATGAGGGTTAAAGTGCTTCATTGATTTGAGCAGCAGTGTGATGTATTGATCAGAATAATAAAACAGAATAATAAAACACATTTTATTTTTAATATTTGATTACAAATGTAATAATATATTTTTGTAAAACCTTTAAGGGCCAATACTTTTTACAAATGTGCGGCAAAATAATAATATATTTTTGTAGTAGCATTTAAGGACCAATATTATAATTTTTACTAAAGTAATGCTACAAAACCTGGCAGTCATTACAAGATGTTGAATGGTCTGATAATGATGTACCTGCATGTTAAAATCAGGTATACTTGACTATATTATTATGTCCATTTTCCAAAGCATACATTCATTTGTTTTTTTATACATTTAAGGGGAAAGAAATGCCAATTTAATGCTGACCATGAATCTGTCCAGAATTTGAACTGAATGTCAATAAATGTCTCTTTATGTCCTTTACTTGTGTCTTTTACTGTCCTTTATAGCAGAAGGTTATTTATGAAATGAAATCCAACATACAGTACATGGATTAAAGAGGGTGATAGGTGTTATACTGTAAATGTGCTCTGAATTAATAACACAGTTTATCATGAATCAAACATCTGTTGTGTCACATGGACACTATAACAAAAGGCCTGCCCTGCGGTCCACGAGGCTACAGGTCAGAGAACAAATGGTAAATGGTAAATGGTGCATTTATATAGCGCCTTTATCTAAGGCGCTTTACATAGATTGTGCATTACATTCACCATTCATACACCGATTGCGGCAGAAGCCATGCAAGGTACCAACCAGCACATCAGGAGCAATGTGGGGTTCAGTGTCTTGCCCAAGGACACTTCGACATGTAGACAGGAGGAGCCGGGATTCGAACCGCCGACCCATGGATCATTGGACGACCTGCTCTACCTCCTGAGCCACAGTCACCCCACTGTCTGCAGGCCCCCCCCCCTCTT